>NW_015169296.1:15718-45960 GCF_001447785.1 Gekko japonicus
AGCCTAGAATATTGCAATTATCTCTTTGTACTTTACAGGAATTGATGAAATTGATGAAAAAGGTGCTGTAGCTCTTGATAACGAGAATTCTATGAAATCTAACCATTTTACAAAGAATTGGGATTGTTTTTTAATTGTTCTTTCATTTTTCATGGATAGGTTGATTTTCTCAAGAGTGTAGTATTCCCAGATCTTCATATACCATTGTTGCCTTGTGCAATCGGTAATGGGGAAAGGGCCCTTCCTGTATTACGTGTTGTCTGCAGAAATTCACTTCCACCGTCCTCCGCTACTGCAGGAATCTCCTGTTCTGCTGAGCAGCTTTTTACGAGAGACAACCTACGCAGATTATTATTTTTTTGGCTGTTGTTTTCAATTGCCCAGGTTTGCAAAATACCTGTGGCCTTTGGGTAGTTCAAAATTTAACGCCGCCGTTGACGGAAACCGAAAACAACCCAAACACCCATCTAGTTCAGGACTGATAGTCTCTTATCTGGAGAGCTGTGCTGGCCTCCAGCAAGACAGCAGCCCCTTTCCACAACAACTCAATGCTATTATTAGAGACAGCTGATGAAGAAAACAAACAGACGAGATAACAATTAGACAGTCAATAATGGCATGTGAAACAGCAGAGACAAGATGCAAACTGTCTAACCGGCTATCAGGTTCATCTGGCTAAGCTACGCAGCATCTGGAACTTGTAGAAGTGTTATTTTAATCTCTCCTGAGCTCCAAATGGCATCTTGCCCCCAGGGCCTGATTAAGGCCAACTGATGCCCTCAGCACAGCTCAGGGATGGTGCACCTTGGCCCTTTCCTTGCTTAACTGACAAAAAGAGATTAAAAATTCCATTTGCTTCCCGGCCGTCCTCCAGGACAGAACCCACGACTATAAAATACTAGATAAAAAGGTAAAGGTTTTCCTCGCTTGAAAACCAGTCGAATCCAACTCCAGGGGGCCATGCTCATCTCCGTTTCCAAGCCGAAGAGCCAGCACTGTCTGAAGACATTTCCGTGGTCATGTGGCCGGCATGACTAGACGCCGAGGCACACGGAACACTGCTACCTTCCCACCGAAGTGGTTCCTATTCAGCTACCTGTCAGTTCTTGCTTTCGAACTGCTAGTTTGGCAGGAGCTGGGGCCAGAGACAGGAGCCCACTCTGTCACACGGCACCAAGGTCTCGAACTGCCGAACTACAGACCTTCCGGTCTGTAGCTTCAGCGTCTTAACCTCTGAGCCACTGCAGTCCCTAACACTAAATAGCAGTAAGCAATATAAGCAACAAAAAAACCCCCACTGTGGTGCCCCCCTTCTCTTGGTGCCCTAAGTATGTGCTTATTTTGCTTAATGGTCAATCCAGGGCTGCTTACCCCCCAGTTTTGCCCTGTGACACAGGTTAGGCTGTGCGTAGGGTTGCCAAGTCATTTCTCAGCTGCAGCGGGAGACTCCCGGGCGGCGACTGGAGCGCCTGCGCCGCACACGCATCACCCGGAAGTGACGTTACGACGCTGGGCATGCTGGGGGCGGGGCCATGACCATCAGAGGGAAAACTATAGAGTTTTCCCTCCGATGGTCGTGGGCCCACCCCCAGCGTGCCCAGCATCCTAACGTCACTTCCTGGTGACGCGCACGTTGGGGTGGGGTTCCCCCCGGGGCCCAATCTGCCGGCGGTGGGGAACGGGCCTCTGGGGCGGGGTTTCCCCGCCCCCCGGGGGGACTTGGCAAGCCTAGCTGTGCAGGTGACTTTCATGAGTGAAAGGGGGGATTGAGCCACTGACAAGAGTTTTGTCATAGGGGAATTGTTGTTTTGGTCATAGTGTGTCCAACTCTAGGCTCACCTTTTGTGTTGTTAAATCATCATAGATATGGTTGACACACAATAGTGGTGGGGGACCTCCCAGTTATGTTCTGCGTCCCCTGCCCTCGCTCAATGAAACAATGGGGGGAAGGTGGGGAACAGCACGTGGAAGTCACTTCTTGTTTCAGAACAGGAAGTGATGTCATGATGCTCTAGGAATTTCAAAACGTCTATGGTCTGTGGGTGAAAATTTCTGCTGCATTTGGTCCTGCATGGTGAGATACCCCCAACAGCCATTAAAATTTGGAAGTTCTGCACCATGTTTTCAATCTTGGCTCTTGCCCCAGCTCCATTCACCCCCTCCTCCAAAAACATGAGTCGTTTAAGAGAAAATACAATGAGGTGAGAGTTTTTTCTGCCATGTCAAAAATGAATGCAATATCAGATCTCAGACGTACAAAGCAGTTAAGGTGATGACTTTCCGTTGACTCATCTCCAGCGGTTGGTCCAATAAACGAGATTGCCCTACATAATTTTTACCTTATATTCCGGCCTTCCAGATATTCTTTACCATGTACCTACTTCATATTCAGTGTAAAGCGAAAGGGTAAGAGTCAGATCTTTGTAATTGAACTGTGCATTTTGCCATAAATAGGACACCTATTCAAAGCCTTCCCCCCCTTTGTGTGGATTAAATCTGAACAAACCCCACAAAAGACATAATGTGTCGATGCTTTTGTATTGTTAGGGCAGTCCCCTAGTATCCCCAGCAAGCTCAGGGCTGTGTAGGTAGTAATAAGCCCTATTGGGTTTCTTAGTTTTCAGTCACTGCTGTGAATCTCAATGCACTGAATGTTGCAAAGAAAAACATTGAAAATTACAGGAGGGGGAAAAAAAGAATTCCTTTATTTTCTTGCATTTGAAGACGAGTCAAAACGGTTTCTGGCAGAATCAGGGAGTCATTTCAATGGGGGGAGAATAATGGGAAGTATATTGGATGACACAGGGGGTGGAACGCGACAATACAATTTAATTAAATTAAAAGAACAATCCACAGCCACGCTGAATAGTTTGGCTTGTTACATATATACATTTAAAATACCAAGGACAGGCAGAAGTCGACTCGCCACGTTTGAAGATAAAAATATAACCCAACAGATCACGGTATTGATCTCCACCTCAAAAGCTGGTCTTCTGCTGAATACTGAATATCCATCCTTCTCCCCAACAATGAACTCTTCACAATGCGTTGCGGTAAAAAACCTAAAAAAGGAACAAAGTGCATAAAACAGGGGACTTCAATCAGCGGTGTTCCTCGTTTCAATTTAAGCAGGATGATCAATGCCCAGAACATTAGGTAGTCTGTAAAGTATTGGTAGGTCTCAGATTAGGGACTCTGAGAGGACTAGGTGCCTTTTACCCTGCGGCCTGCACTATAGCACCACCACCGTAAGTGGCCAAAGGGCGGTATTGCAACTTATAATACAGCAGAGATGAGGTGGGCACAAATAGTCAATAGCAATCTTACTGGACCCTATAGGACTGCTGATGCCAGCAGGGCTCCTTTGTTGGACTGACTCCTCGGTTCAGATATATTGAGTTGCTGAGCTGTTTATTGCCTGGAACATCTCCTTGATTCTAGCCTCAAGAGGGACAAGTTTGCAGAAAAATTCAGGGGGCACAGACACATTTTTTTAAAAAAACTTTATTCGCTTCCTTTCTTCCTTACAGAGCTCAAGGCGGTTCAGAGTATAAATGAGACACATCAAACAGAGTACATGAAAATGCATAAAACTAAAATTGAAAATCACAGTTTAGGACTGCTTTAATTAAATGCAGTCCTAAATAAAACTGTCTTCAAATGCCTCCTGAAGTGAGGGGGCCAGGCGCATCTCCCCGGGGAGGTTGTTCTAAAACCGTGGGGCTGCTACTGAAAAGACCCTCTCTTGGGGGTACCCACCAAACGAGGTTCTTTGAATGATGGGGCAGTCAGGAAGGCTTATCTCTGTGGTTTTAATTCCCGGGCAGGAACATCATTTTTTCCTACAGGTTGTTCCTTGCATGCAGGCAGAAATTCTGTAATCGTCTCCACTACTAAGTTATTCTTCTGTGTCCCAGTTAAGAGAACGCACTTCAGAAGTGAACATCCCTAGGAACTCCTTGGTCCTTTCGTCGCAGATGACTATAATTGCACTTACTTTATTGTTCAGACATTTATGATTATTTCTCTCCCGAGTTTTTTGACTGATGTGTTCCTTGGAGTTTAGGTTACTTTTCAAAGCAGCCAACTGTTGGAGCTCGGTAGTTAAATAATGTGAAATTGCCACGATGCCAGAGAAATAGAAAGAGTTTTACAAAAGCAAGTTCCTTCCTTGAACATAATAACAGTAAATTTCTAGAGTCCTGTAGTGCAATATCCATTAGATTTATTATGTTGCAATTCCCAATCCAACTAGTTCTGCCTGAGGGTGAGTATATTACATTTCATCACAGTTTCATTTTCTCCCACAGATGAGAAATGGGAATGCTATCGCAGTTATGTAGCATGCATGTGTTAAATCTGATCTCTAATAAAATCAAACACATCACAACTCACAGCGCTTTAGCACAGTGTCGGCAAAATGAAACACCATCTGTCATCACCGAGAGATTGCCTTATTATAAAGACCAAACCCAACTGTTCGGTGCAAGGCTTGTTATTTAATAAATGGGTAAGTGGATACTGATAATTACAATCTTATTTATTTTAAGTTATTAGTTAAAGCTGCAAAAAGAGAAAGAGAGAGAGAAGCACATGGTGTAATTTAATCAATTACTAGCCACAGTGAGAACGTTTATAAAGCAAAATATTTAGGAGTCGCGTCTGAATTTACCATAGAGATCCAGAAAGAATGACAGGGAGGTTCACAAAGACCTGCCAAAATCTCTGATCAAGATTGGAGCTTGGGAAAGGGGGGGGGGGAATCACTGCCAGCACTGATTAGGCCATTTTCCCATCCAGTAAATAACAGTCCAAGTACACATTGTTAAGGAAATAGCTACTGGTGTCAGTCTAAAAAGAGTTATGACAAAACAATCATGTTAAGATCCTTACAGGCGTGTCGGCTGGGAGCTATGCCGTGCAGCAGAAAAGAGGGACTCGTTTCATAAATATCTACCTTGCTTATTGTTTTTAGGAGTTTCTGCAACGAGGGCTGCCTTGAACCATGAGGAAAGGTGGGGTATAAAGGTTTTAGAGGCAAAATTTGTGCCAAAGTGAAACATCGATGGGCAGGGCTTTTTTTGTGGAAAAAGCCAGCAAAATTTGTGCCAAAGTGAAAGATCGATGGGATACATTTGCCACCAGCTTGAAGGAACGGTTCTGTGCTCTACAGGGAGAAGCTCAGCAGTTAGGGTTGCCAAGTTGGACTTCGTCAATTCCTGGACATTTGGGGGTGGAGCTTGGGGAGGGTGGGGCTTGGGTAGTGGAAGGAGCCGCAGGGCTCTTTTTGTAGCAGGTACTCATTTGCATATTAAGTGACACACCCCTAATCCCGCCCGCCCCGGCCCCCGACATCAGATGGGTAGATGCCATAGAGTGCACCTTCCATCCCTTTGTACCCATGCATGCAGAGGTTTTGGTTGTAGTGGGCGTGGCCAACTCTGAAGCCAGCCGGAACTCCGTTCCCGTGCGTTCCTGCCCATAAATAGCCCTGTCGATGGGATACATTTGCCACCGGCTTGAAGGAACGGTTCTGTGCTCTACAGGGAGAAGCTCAGCAGATAGGGTTGCCAAGTTGGACTTGGTCAATTCCTGGACATTTGGGGGTGGAGCTTGGGGAGGGCGGGGTTTGGGCAGGGGGAGGACCTCAGATGGGTAGATGCCATAGAGAGCACCTTCCAAAGCAGCCGTGTTGTCCTGGAGAACTGATCTCTGTCACTTGGAAACCAGTTGGAATTCCAGGAGATATCCAGGCCCCATCTGGAGGTCGATAACCCTATCCACAGAACGAGAGTGACGCCTCCTGAGTTGGTCACTCTCCATTCACTTCAATGACTCTCACGCAGGAGATTCCATGCAAGTCTGGTTGAAATAGCAGTCTTTGGCCGGCTGCCCTCTTTGGGTGTATCCGGTTACTCTGGAGGCCCAACAACAGGGCATAGGAGCTGAGCCCTTCCCCTGATGTTGCCTCCTTGCTCTGGGTTTCGGAGGCTTCATGCCTCTACATGTGGAGGTTCCCCTCCTCCTTCCATTCTTGGCCACATCGAGCGCCATTGCATGATGCAAACCAGCCCTAGGTGTATGGGAGCAAGAAAAGAAATGCTGGAAAGCGGAGCTACATCTCAGCATTAGAGTACATGTTCCCAGGTTGCTGCATTGTGCTTACGGGTGCCTATGGAACAAGGAAAGAAGGACCATGAGCTTCTTTGGTTCCTGGCTGAGTTGTGCAGCGCCAGAAGGGGAATGAGGATAAGGTGATGGTAGCAGCAGAGGTTGAAGCCTGTCAAAATCCATCACCCGCTTCCTCTCCCCTTATTGTACAGCGTGCCCTTACAAACTGCTACCCTATTCAACTCCCTAGAGTCACCTAGTGGTGAGATTGGCCACTGCAAGCCGTTACTTATATTGTGGTCAAGGTAACCCGTTCATGGTACCCAATGAGCTAGGAGTCTGAAGATTGAGAGATGCCACATGCAGTGTATATTCCGTCTTTCCGCTTTTCCACTTGGCATTCCCTCAGTGACCACTGGAGAACTGATCTCTGTCACTTGGAAATCAGCTGGAATTCCAGGAAATATCCAGGCCCCATCTGGAAGTTGATAACCCTATCAACAGGAGTGATGATTCCTGAGTTGGTCACTCTCCATTCACTTCAATGACTCTCACGCAGGAGATTCCATGCAAGTCTGGTTAAAATAGCAGTCTTTGGCCGGCTGCCCTCTTTGGGTGTATCCAGTTACTCTGGAGGCCCAACAACAGGGCATAGGAGCTGAGCCCTTCCCCTGATGTGGCCTCCTTGCTCTGGGTTTCAGAGGCTTCATGCCTCTACATGTGGAGGTTCCCCTCCTCCTTCCATTCTTGGCCACATCGAGCGCCATTGCATGATGCAAACCAGCCCTAGGTGTATGGGAGCAAGAAAAGAAATGCTGGAAAGCGGAGCTACATCTCAGCATTAGAGTACATGTTCCCAGGTTGCTGCATTGTGCTTACGGGTGCCTATGGAACAAGGAAAGAAGGACCATGAGCTTCTTTGGTTCCTGGCTGAGTTGTGCAGCGCCAGAAGGGGAATGAGGATAAGGTGATGGTAGCAGCAGAGGTTGAAGCCTGTCAAAATCCATCACCCGCTTCCTCTCCCCTTATTGTACAGCGTGCCCTTACAAACTGCTACCCTATTCAACTCCTTAGAGTCATCTAGTGGTGAGATTGGCCACTGCAAGCCGTTACTTATATTGTGGTCAAGGTATCCCGTTCATGGTAGCCAATGAGCTATGAGTCTGAAGATTGAGAGATACCACATGCAGTGTATATTCCATCTTTCCACTTTTCCACTTGGCATTCCCTCAGTGACCTCTCCTTCCAGCCCTATGGTTTAAGCACCATTTTTATATACATGCTGTATTTTCGGCTTGAACAGATTTCTTTAAAGCATTTTATAATGGTTTGCCCTGACCTTGATAGCCCCGATTAGCCCTATCTCGGAAGCTAAGCATGGTTGAGCCTGGCTAGCATTCGGATGGGAGACCATCAAGGAAGTCCAGGGTTGCTACACAGAGGCAGGCAATGGCAAAACACCTCTGCTTATCTCTGCCTTGACCTGGATGGCCCAGTGTCAGCAAGCTGCCAAAGAACTCTGTGTGATGTTCCAATCTTACCTGTGTTGTTCCCCCCCCCCTAGTCTTCCCATTCTCCCCAATACCCAACTGCGCATACTTATGGATGTTATGATTCTCTCGATTGCTTGGTAGTTGCATTCTTGTTTCCCAACGCTAGTACTGCTTGGAACGCTTGTAATCAGCAAGGTCACAGGTGCGGAGAAGAGTCGGCTTGCATAGTTTATAATGAGCTAATAGTTTATAATGAGTGTGTGAACTGCATATTGTTTAAGTTTCGGGAACAGTTGAATCCCAGGCTATGGGCGCGAATATGAAAGCCCACCCGTGTGAGCGGGAACCATGTTAATTGGTTACTGGCCTTTTGAATTTGCGTTATTATCTTATACCCCGACAGTCCTAGTTATTCCAAACAGTGATCGTGTTCCAGTTCTTCTCATGGCTTCAATAAAATAATACTTTGCTACAAACGTGTATTCGATTGATAGCTGGGGGGGGGGATCGGACACCCAGGCTAGCTCAATTCCATTAGATCTTGGAAACTGAGTAGGGTCAGCTGTCAGGGTCCTTAGTCAGGTTACACAACACAGGACTTCATAAGAAGATAACTGTTTTTTGGTAAATCCAGTACTAGAGACACGTGTACAGCTTGTGTCAGGAGTGGCCACCTATACAAGGGCCTCTGATTTATACTAGAGTCAAACATCCCCCCCGGTAAGCATAAGCCAATGGACACATCTCGCGCACGCGGGCAAAGCAAGCAGGCAAAGCGAAAAGCCGTTAACTTTCCCAGCCAAGTAAAACTGCAGCTGTAACTTCCACAAGGTCAACCATAAGATAGCAAACAGTTGGTGAGCCAGGGAGAGCTGAGACAGAAAACGGGAGGCATCCCCCCACATTCCAGACTTATGATAGAGCTACCTGGTTAGTACTTGGATGAGAGTCCACCAAGGAAGACTAGGGTTGCTATGCAGCGGCAGGCAATGGCAAACCACCTCTGAATGCCTCTTGCCTGGAAAACCCTATGGGGTTGACATAAGTCAGCAGTGACTTGATGGAAAATATTATCATCAACAACAGCAACAATGATGATGACAATGATTATGTTTTGCTTTTCATTGTTAGCCAACTTGGTGGCCCTGTTTGGGCAGAAAGGTGGGATATAAATTTTGAATAATAATAATAATAATAATAATAATAATAATAATAATAATAATAATAATAATCCTGTCTGTTAAGATCAAAACAGAGTCTGTCTTCAGGATCCCCCAACCTATGAAGAACCGGTTTGGTGTAGAAGTTACGGTAGGATGTCGGACTGGGGAAGACAAGAAGGCAGAGAGATTTCCACTGGGGGTCGATTCGGGGGGATCGCGGGGGACCGCTGTTCCCCCGGGTGAGGTGTGGGGGGTGGGGCACATGACAAAACCCCGCCCCCTGCTTCCGGTCGGGGTAAAATGGCGATTTGATGCACCCTGTAAGTTCTCAGGGTGGACGGGTGTTCCTTACAGCAGTTTGGACTGTATTTTGGTCCAACGCGGCTTCCCCCAGGCAGGGGGAATGACTGGCAGGCATCAAGACCCAAGAGAGAGTTGAGATTGGTGTGATCAAGTCTCGGAGGAGGCTTGTATTACACTTTAATCCCCTCTCCCGAAGCGGGCGAGTGCATTCAGGGGGTGTGGCCTTATGACACCCTTCCGGTGATGTTAGGGGGTGTGGTATATGCTAATGAGTTATGCTAATGAGTTCCCCTAGCTCTTTTTCTACGAAACGACCCCTGGTTTCCACCATTATTTTGCTTTTTGCTCCGGTTGATGGCCATTTTAGCATCGGTGTCAACACCACACAGACTTTATCATACTAGATTAAGAAATGGTTTTTCACAGGGCTAGTAAGAATATCGAGCAGTCCTGTACACAAGGCTTGCCGATATCCTATTTTTCCCCCTATGTGCTTCATTGATGAAAGTACTTATGTTTGGAAGTCCTTTGAGGAAGACTCTCTATCCAGAGAAGCTCATGAGGAATGGTTGCTAGGAAGTTCCATATGCCGGGTTTTTAAATGAGATTTAAAGCATCATGCATTATATATTATAACCCGCATTTCCCCATGATGTGGTTTGTTCTCTGTTTTGCATTTGTCTTCCCTCGGCGTGCAAAACATCCTTTTATGAAGAATTCCTTCAGAAAAAAATTCAGAGAGATTATTATTTTTCTCCCCACAGAAACGAAAAGTTCACAGGGATTTCGGCCCTCCCCCTACTCCAAGGTCTGCGACAGACGAGTCACTGATGGGGGGGGGGAATTCCCACCCCTAAAAATGAAATAATCATCTTGGCTTGTCTTAAGAGTAATTATTAATGGGAATACTCTGAGATATCTCTGAAGTTATCTAATAAGGCGGTCCCTTCGTTTTGTTTTGAGGAGATATGTTTAGTGTGAATTCATTGGGGCTCATTTGACAGATAATTATGGCGGCCGTGTTGAAAGGGAATGTTTTATTTAAAGAAGGCAAAACACACAGATGTACACTCCCGACCTCCCTTCCTTCCCCCCTCCCTCTCAACCTCTTCTCCATTTTCAACATTAAATAAAGAAAGGACCATTTCACAAGAGAAATTCAAAAACTATTTAGCTTTAACAGCCCATCTTAAAGAGGCAAATCATTATGTAAATGCGCAACAGTGGATTGACTTTATATGTAACCCTCATTCAATCTGCATAATAAAAGAAAGGCTTGCAAAAAAAAAATTACAGCCTACATATTTCTGTTGAAAGCAGAGCCAGAGACGGCAAATTAAGATCGCTAGTTTGGCTTAAAGTATTATTTTGATCTCCCAATAGTTTGGGAAATTAGATTTTTCAAATATTTATCGTAGACAATAAGAGACGCCTCCCCCCCCCCACAACCGTCTTAACATTAAGCATGTCGGTATCTGATAGACTGCCTTTTTCTCCCTCTCGACAGCTGCTGAAATTATATTTAAGAGATGACAGAGTATGTGCCGGCTTCTGAAGAAAGGAAGCTATTTGACAAGGTACATTTTAACTTTAAACTGAATTTGAGAGCTATAAAAAGAATAATTAATCAGCTGTGATATAATTTGTACAGCCATCCATAAAGCTGCGCTAGGTATCTTCAAATTACAGTAATATGGGGGAAACCATTATCCCGCCATGAAATGTTATTACAATTTTTCTAGCAGTCTCTGTGTTCCTAAACCACCTGTCTATTATATTGTAATTTATCCTTCCCCTGAACTACCTGCAAAGACTATAAAACATTTCTCTCTGGAGCCGATTGCTAAACTAATGGCCCAATCCTACAAGCAGCAAATCAGAGGGCAAGGTAGACTGTAAGGAATTAGGACGGCGGCTCCTCTGAAAAGACGGTGTAGTGGTTAGAGCAACTGACGAGGATGTGGGAGAGCCAGGGACAAATTGCCACTCTGCGGGGTGACCTCTGCCCAGTCACATACTCTTGGCCTAGCCGACATCACAGGGTTGTTGTGAGGACAGAACGCAGGGTGGGAGAATGTTGTAACCACATTTGAGTCCCCCATGAGGAGAAAAGTGAGGTATGAAAGAAATAAATGAGTAACTAAACATAGGCTAGAAAGGCCATCCTAAGCAGAGATACACTACGTAACTAACTCAACTCTTCTCTTTTTTTGCAGTCAAGTCATAGTTGACTTAGGAGCTGCGGTGGCTCAAGTGGTTAAGACGCTGAACTGCAGGCTGTGGAGGGTCGGTAGTTCAGCAGTTCAAAACCCAAGTGTGCCACATGATGGAGTGAGCTCCCGTCTCTAGTTCCAGTTCCTGCCAACCTAGCAGTTCGAAAGCAAGAAATTGCAAGTAGATAAATAGATACCACTTCAGTGGGAAGGTAACAGCGTTCCGTGCGCCTTGGTGTTTAGTCATGCTGGCCACATGACCACAGAAATGTCTTTGGACAGCGCTGGCTCTTCAGCTTTTAAATGGAGATGAGCACTACAACCCTAGAGTCGGATTTGACTGGCTTTCGAGCAAGGGAACCTTTACCTTTTTAAGGACTTATTTAGGCTCAAGTGGTTAAGACGCTGAACTGCACACCGTGGAAGGCCGGTAGTTCAGCAGTTCGAGACCCGAGTGTGCCACATGACGGAGTGAGCTCCCGTCTCTGGTCCCAGCTCCTGCCAACCTAGCAGTTCGAAAGCAAGAAATTGCAAGTAGATAAATAGATACCACTTCAGTGGGAAGGTAACAGCGTTCCGTGCGCCTTGGTGTTTAGTCATGCTGGCCACATGACCACAGAAATGTCTTTGGACAGCGCTGGCTCTTCAGCTTTTAAATGGAGATGAGCACTACAACCCTAGAGTCGGATTTGACTGGCTTTCGAGCAAGGGAACCTTTACCTTTTTAAGGACTTATTTAGGCTCAAGTGGTTAAGACGCTGAACTGCACACCGTGGAAGGCCGGTAGTTCAGCAGTTCGAGACCCGAGTGTGCCACATGACGGAGTGAGCTCCCGTCTCTGGTCCCAGCTCCTGCCAACCTAGCAGTTCGAAAGCAAGAAATTGCAAGTAGATAAATAGATACCACTTCAGTGGGAAGATAACATCGTTCCGTGCACCTTGGTGTTTAGTCATGCCGGCCACATGACCACGGAAACATCTTTGGACAGCGCTGGCTCCTCGGCTTGGAAACGGAGAAAAGGAAAGGAAAGGAAAGGAAAGGAAAGGAAAGGAAAGGAAAGGAAAGGAAAGGAAAGGAAAGGAAAGGAAAGGAAAGGAAAGGAAAGGAAAGGAAAGGAAAGGAAAGGAAAGGAAAGGAAAGGAAAGGAAAGGAAAGGAAAGGAAAGGAAAGGAAAGGAAAGGAAAGGAAAGGAAAGAGGTACTATTTGCTTAATTTATACATTTTGATATTCATAACAAGGCCTGGCTTGGCCAAAAAAATGGATTTTTTTAAGTGCAACCTCCCCTCCCCCAAATTTATACTCACTATTGCATTCACTCTTGCCTACTAGGAATAAAGCTTATTCAGAATAATTCCTGAAATAAGGGATGAGGCTTAGATCTCATTTCTAACATTTACGCTTGAAAGGAAGATAGCTGTTTAAAGTTGTGCTTAAAAAAAAAAAACTATTAACAAGTATTCACCATGGCCCTGAACTTAACACAGTCAGACCATGTGAAATATCCAGTGCGTATACAGGCATAGAGACGGCTTTGATCTCTTGTGTTTCCCTATTATTTTCTCTCTCAAGTATTTATCAGAACTGATTAAATTAAAAGAAAAAGAGAGGATCTGAGTGTCACGAGACGAGGGGTTTCGTGCGTGCGTGTGTACTTATTTGATGTTCCTGAAAAGACGAGGAGCCACAAAGGGTGTTTGTCTGTTTTCTCCTTTATGCTGTGATGTAGCACAAAAGCATCATGTCACTTATGTTTGTGACAAAGATAAAAGGAGGAGCAAAAGAGTTCGGAGCAAGACGGTGAAGAATAGACCTCTGCTGAGACTGGCAAACGCACAAGGTGCTTTGCAGGTATTGCATCCGAATGCCTTCTGCATCTTTCAGCGTGATTATGGTTGCTGAGTTGCGGCCCTAATCTCATCTGAGCTACCAGCTCAGGAGATGACCTTGAGCCAGCTACTGGCTCTCAGCCACAGTCTACAAGTCTCATAGGACACTACCTGGTGTTCTCAAACTGGGGGGCTTCGCTAACAGTCATTCTACTCTCGGTGCCAACAAGACGGCTGAGTCAAACGGAACGGCCACCTTAATCTCTGATGAACTGCAGCACCACCACTGTTGATGGACAAGTACGGTACTGCAGCTAATGGACCAAAAGTGCCAGGAAATATGGGGAGCCAATAAAGTTCCATCCAGGCTTGCCAGCACGGCAACCTGCGGGAGGAATGAGGAACATGGAGTGTATGATGTCGATGATATTGCCAAAATCACTGCTTCGCTTCCCGGGTAAACAAAGGGTAGCTCCAGGAATAGCCAGAAAATCTATGGTTTTACCATAGAGTAAAGCCACAAGGTTTCTGGATGTTCCTAGATGTCCCTGACACCACTTCCAGTTTCTCCCTTGACGTGACATAGCAACATCAGTGATGTCACTTTCCCTGCCCCCATTTTGCTCCAACTGCTGCTCAGAATGACAGGCCTAGCAGCCCTAGTCTCATCTGGTGCTATCAAGCAGCAGACATTGGCCTGACTACTCAGGCTGAATATTTTGTTTCTCAGGCAGATGTATAGTTTATAGGCTGCACAAACTGGCTTCTCTTCCCTCTAAACCAGCAGTTTTGACAGACAGCATCAGGGCCAGCACCAGCATAGCCTGAGGCGGAGCAGCCGCTGGGAGCCAGGGCTTCTGGTGGGGCCCAATACTGTTGAATTGCATACCTCTTCCCAGGGGCATAGCCAGAAAATGTTGAGTGGTGGGGCATGGGAAATCTGGGCGGGGGGCAGGGGATTGAGACAGAGAGCCTGTAGGCAGGCAGGTGAACAGAAGACTCTTTCTTACCTGCCGGCACATCTCCCACAGTGGGAGTTGTGGGCTGTGGGCCATGAGTGAGGGAGCATGGCCAGGGTCCAACCTACCTGAGGGACCGCCTTTCCCCACACATACCCCCAAGAGCACTTCGGTTGGGGACACAACATCGCCTGGTGATCCCAGGCCACAGGGCGGTAAGGCTTGCTGCGACCGGGGCCAGATCCTACCTGGTGGAATGAGCTCCCGGAGGAGATCAGGGCCCTGCGGGAATTTATGCAGTTCTGCAGGGCCTGCAAGACGGAGCTCTTCTGCCAGGCTTTCACGTAGGGGCCGCCACTACCACCACCACCAATGGTGTGGGTAACAACGGGGCCAAGCGGATGGCCCTCGGAAGATCTGCCAAAATATTGCATGGCGATAGTACCACTGGACTGGCTATGAACCGACTACAGGACAATACCACCTTCAATGGAAGACTGATATTATCTTGTAATTTATACAGAGACCATCTTGTCTCTACTGAGCACATATTTTTGTTGATATTAATGGTTTTATTGTTTTATCTTGTTTTTATGCGTGGGCACTTGTGCTCTCTTGTAAGCCGCCCTGAGCCCGCTTGCGGGGAGAGCAAGGTATAAATACAATAAATAAATAAATGCCCCCTAAATGCCCCACCGTGGCCATGGGCCTGCCTCTTCCCCACCTGCTTGCTGGCCCCACTGGAGGACCTCCTGAGGGCACTTGGGTTTTGGCCACTGTGTGACACAGAGGGTGCGTTCAAATGGGGCGTTTCTGCGGGCATAAACTGCACCGGTTGGAACCGATGCAGTTTATGTCGGCAGAAACACGATCACACTCACCTCCATCTTCCAGATCCCTCCGGTGGACGCCCGCTCACACGCTGCGGGTGTCGGCGTTTTTGTTTTTGTTTTAAGCACAGTTTGAGCATGCGCATAGGCAGCCATTCACAGAATGGCGATTTTTGCGCATGCTCAACCCCCCCATTACATTTAAACTTTAAAGGTAAGGACTTACCTTTAAAGTTTAAAGCCCAACCTGGCTTTTATCTTGTTTTTATGCGTAGGCACTTGTGCTCCCTTGTAAGCCGCCCTGAGCCCGCTTGCAGGGAGGGCGGTGTATAAATACAATAAATAAATAAATGCCCCCTAAATGCCCCATCGTGGCTATGGGCCTGCCTCTTCCCCACCTGCTTGCTGGCTCCACTGGTGGACCTCCTGAGGGCACCTGGGTTTTGGCCACTGTGTAACACAGAGTGTTGGACTGGATGGGCCATTGGCCTGATCCAACATGGCTTCTCTTAGGTTCTTATGTCTGGCGCAGTGATGCTCTGCATTCTTGGTGCTTGGGGGGCAAGAGTGGGAGGGCTTCTGGAGTTTTGGCCCTGCTGGTGGACCTCCTGAGGGCACCTGGGTTTTGGCCACTGTGTGACACAAAGTGTTGGACTGGGTGGGCCACTGGCCTGATCCAACATGGCTTCTCTTATGTTCTTATGTACTTAAGCACTCCACCATCCTAGCATAATCAGGGAAAGGGCATGTGAGTGGTGCAATCGTCTGTGAACACGGGCAGTGAGAAGGATGCACAGGCATGTGGATTGGTGGGTGCAAAGAGAGGCATGAGCAGAGGCCTGGGCAGAGGAGAGGAGGGGGTCCTGGGTGCTCTCTGCCCAAGGCCTCCCCAGAAGTGAAACCGACCCTGCCTAGCATAGACTATTTGAATTTGGACAACTGTTTGATGGGGGGTAGCGACAGCTCGTGACCCGCTCTAAAAACATTCCTTCTAGAATTTTGTTTGCAGATTGTTTAAGTTGGAGAGCGGGATTGCTATTCGTTTCCTTCTCACAAGAGCTAAATTGTGCACATCACCGCAAAGCATTGAAGAGCAAACTGTGAGACGAGTGGCTCCGTGTGCCTGAAAACATGAGAGGTTGTTATGCAGAAAAGATTTTTTTAAAAAACACGACGCACCAGTAAATTTCAAAAGATCTGTTTATTAGAGAATCTAGGTCTGTGTCAACTCCTTAGAGAGATGGAAAATGAAAACAGTAGGGCCTAGAGCACAGTTTAATACTGTAACTGTATGCAGTATGAGCTGTCCTTCAAGAATTAGATCAGCTACTTTACTAGAGCGAAGTAGTAAGCACATAAGATGAATGTGCACAGCCTGCAAATCAGAAAGAGCGTGAACCAGTATCTCAGTGCCGGATATGTTCAGATCTGGCTCCTTTAGGTACACATATACACAGGGGTCATTTCCTGCAGGAGCGCACAGGAGCGGAGCTCCGGCAGTAAAGAGCCAAGGGGCAGTAAAGAGCACATGCAAGAAGACCTGCCCCCTGCTCCCAGCAACCCTGGGCCACGAGGAGCAAGAAGCAGCCCTCCTTCTTTCCTTCTCTCCTTCTTTCCCTTTCCCTCCTTATTTCCTTCTCTCACTCTTTCTTTCCCTCTATCCCTCCTTGTTTCCTTCTCTTTCTTTCCCTCCTTCTGTACTTCTCTTTTCCCCTCCTTCCTTCCTGCACAGATTTGTGCGTTCTCCTCGGCGAAGTTTTATTCAGGTACAAGTTCTCCCTCCTCTGCCAGAACAGATCTGCACGTCCCCCCCCCCAGGCTAGCAATCCAAAACAGTCCAGTGGAGCCTGAGCGGTGGGTGTTGCCTTCTGACACATTTCCGGTGATATCAGGGGGTGTGGCATATGCAAATGAGTTACGCTAATGAGTTACGCTAGGGAGCTCCTGCACCTCTTTTTCTACGAAATGACCCCTGCATATACATGAAGCTGCCTTATACTGTCTATCAAGGTCAGTCTTGTCTACTCAGACTGGCAGTCGCTCTCCAGGGTCTCAGGCTGAGGTCTTCACGTCACCTACTGCCTGGTTCTTTTAACCAGAGATGTCAGGGACTGAACTTGGGACCTTCTGCATGCCAAGCAGACGCTCTACTACTGAGCTATGGCCTATTTACCCTCGCCTTGAATTTTCTACCGCAGCATCTGTATGGTGTGGTCTCCCTTAAAATTCCACTTCAGAACCCACTTTTTCTTTTAAACCTTTTGATTTAACAGCTTAGTTCTCATTCCCAACCAAAATCAACCTTTGGTACGTTTTTCTTATGTGCTCTCTGGGACAGGAGTAAAAACATTCTGCTTTCGTTCTTATATAATAAAATACCAGGCACTTTGGGGGGATGATATCGAATTTCTTGTTTCTGCCTGTTTGATCTGTGGAAAAAAAACCCACTGTTTTGCTTTTACGTCTGTTGCATGAAACAAACATGAAGTCATTTCTTTCATGATGTTTCATGTTTCCCTGCACCAGATTCCCATAATACATGCACATCTTCAACATTGTGTGTGAGTCAGTGTGACTTACAGTGTAAGTCATCGTACATATATGACGTACATGGAATGCTTAATACTGTACAAATTACATATAAAGATATTCTGGGCACTGTACAAACAAACAATAAAAAAACAATCCAGGGTTTATTGATGCATGAATTCCAGTGCAATCCTATGCAGAATCCCTCCAGTCTAAGTCCATAGAAGTCAATGGGCTTATACTGCACAAATAGGACTGTTGGAAACAGGAATTCATGCACGAATTCTGCATAGACACCTCTCCTACATAGGAAAATGATTTTTACAACAATTCATGTCTTGAGTTCACATTAGAGGTATGCATTTGGCATAAACCAAACCGAAAAAATACTCAAAAAATACCTTTTTGATCATTTTGGGGGGTATTTTTTTAAGCCTGTTACCAAATGGGGCTCAATTTTGGCTATCTGAAATGGCCAACCCCCCAAAATCCTGAAAATATTTGGGATTTTTGGGGCCACTGGATAGCCGAACTTGAAGGTCATTTAAAGGGAACGCATTCCCTTGAAATGCTCCCCCCCTCCATTGGAAACCATGGAGGATGGGGGCACCTTCTTCTGGGGTCCATAGAATTGGACCACATGGTCCAATCTTTTTAAAACTTGGGGTGGTTGAGGAGAGACACCAGCAGCTATGCTGCACATTTATTTTATTTATTCATTCAGCTTAATTTGGTGCCTCTACCACAAAAAAACATCCCCACCAGAGCCCCAGATACCCCTGGCTCAATTCTCCATTATAGCCTATGGGGACCATTGACTATAAATGCAAAGGGCCCCTTAAGCGTGAGACCATCCTCTCTGCTGCTAAAATTCTCTGCCTTCAGCCGACACATTCTATGCTCTGCTGTCATACACAAATCAATTGGGGAGGGGGTTGGAAATGCAGGGAGGAAAATTTTCCCTGTTGCAATGGCTCCAGAAACGCATTAAAAGAAACCAGTGAGCAAGGAAATATTTTCGGTGTACAGAAAGCCAAAAGTTCTGGTTACACTTTATGCTCCGAATACATTTTCTTTTACGCAGCCCTAGACATATCGTATAAATTTTTATATATGTCGTGTCCCTTAAAAGATATGGCCTCGTTGCATTTGTGGAATGCAAAGCTGATGTCTCTCCCACCCACCCTCAGGACAGCAAAAATCAGCCATGCCTTTCTAGTGTCAGCATGAACTCTGGCATCCTGAAATACACCCCGATTGTCAAACGCAGAAGCCTGAATAAGAACCCATAAAGCACCGTTTATATTTTGTTTCCCAAAAGATGACTATTCCCTGTAGAGGATTTTTGATGGAAAGCAAACAAGAAGGTTTTTGTATGTTAATAAACTCAGGACATAAACTTGTTTCTCTCACTTGCTCGTAAAACAAATTGTCTGGTACGCTACCCCAGGACCGGCTTCTAAGGAATAAGGCTCAATGGTACATTTTCGGAGGGGTAAAGTTACCATTTTTTAAAAAAAGTGGTAAAGTGATTTTTAATTTAAAAAAAAAAAAAGCTCTTTTAATAGCCCTTAATAGTCCAAACCAGTGCTTTTCAACCTGTGTCTGTAGAGGATCTTGATGTTCCTCAGACACCCATCAGGGGTATGACGAATATACTTTGATTTTGAAGGTTTCTGCTTTAAAACTGGACTCTGCTACAAATAGATTCTTTTGCATTATGGTGCTGGAGAAGACTCTCGAGAGTCCCTTGGACTGCAAGGAGATCAAATCAGTCAATCCTAAAAGAAGTCAACCCTGACTGTTCCCTGGAAGGCCAGAGACTGAAGCTGTACCTCAGATACTTTGGCCACCCAATGAGAAGTGTGTCAGAGTGAATGAGGATCCACAGAATGCCAGTGCCCAAGGGGAAATGCAAGGCATTTCTGCACGCACAAGAACTTTTGTTTGTGCATGTGTGTGTGTATACACACCTATATGTCTGTCTGTCTGTCTGTCTGTCATCGTCGTCATCATAATCTATCTATCATCTATCATCTCTCTCTCTCTCTAATCTAATCATAGGCTGCGGTCACACACACTAAATAATCCTCTTTCAATCCACTTTCCAACTGGATTTTGCCAGTTCACACAGTAAAAATCCAGGTGGAAAGTGCACTGAAAGTGTATTATTTAGTGTGCAGCTATATATATATGGAGCTGCGGTGGCTCAAGTGGCTAAGACGCTGAACTGCAGGTCGTGGAAGGTCAGTAGTTCAGCAGTTCGAGACCCGAGTGTGCCGCATGAAGGAGTGAGCTCCCGTCTCTGGCCCCAGCTCCTGCCAACCTAGCAGTTCGAAAGCAAGAAATTGCAAGTAGATAAATAGGGACCACTTCCAGTGGGAAGGTAACAGCGTTCCGTGCGCCTTGGTGTTTAGTCATGCCGGCCACATGACCATGGAAACGTCTTTGGACAGCGCTGGCTCTTTGGCTTTGAAACGGAGATGAGCACAACAACCCTAGAGTCGGACTCGACTGGCTTTCGATTGAGGGAACCTTTACCTTTACATACATACATACATAAATACATACATACATACATACATATATCGTCTCTTGCCTTGAAAATCCTACAGAGTCAACATTAATCAGCTGTTACTTGATGGACCATCAAGTAACAGCCAATTTCTGGTGACCCTGTAGGGTTTTCAAGGCAAGAGAGTAACAGAGATAGTTTCCCATTGCTTGCCTCTGTGTAGCAACCCTGGACTTCCTTGGTGGTCTCCCATCCATAGACTAACCAGGGCCGACCCTGCTTAGCTTCCAAGATCTGACGAGATCAGGCTAGCCTGAACTATCCAGGTTAGGGTTGCCAAATTGTGGCGGGGGATCGTGTGTCTTTGCAGAATCCGTGTCGCGGGGACGGCGAGACACGTTGCACCCACCGTCACCAGGACATGACGACACACGTCGCTCTGGCAACAGGGCTCCAAACAGCCCCGTTGCCAGAGCGACGCGTAGCGACATGTCCTGGCGATGGTGGTGCAACGTGTCTCGCGTCCCTGCGGCACGGATTCTGCAAAAACATGCGGATCCCCCGCCGCGATTTGGCAAAATTCAGGAGCCCTAATCCAGGTCAAGGCCTATATATATTATGGTGCCAGAAAGTGGTTGCATGAGCAGAAACGCAAGTGGGAATACAACAGCTCTGAGCCACAGCAGTACAGGAGAATCATACGATCACAGAGTTGGAAGGTACCTCCAGAGTCATCTAGTCCAACCCCCTGCACAATGCGGGAAATTCACAAATACCTCCCCTCCACACACACCCAGTGACCTCTGTTCCACACCCAGAAGATGACAAAAACTTCCAAGATCTCCAGCCCAACTGGTCTGGAGAAAAATTACTCCCTGACCCCAAAGTGGCGATCAGCATTTCCCTGGGCGTGTAAGAAAGGGCCGCAAGAACTAATCACTGAGGTACCCCTCCCTGCCCTCCCTCGCATGATCTGCCTAAGTTCACACAATCAGCATTGCTGTCAGATGGCCATCGAGCCTCTGTTTGGAAACCTCCAAGGAAGGAGAGCCCACCACCTCCCGAGGAAGCCTGTTCCACTGAGGAACCATGAAGGATTGGGACCAGCGTTAGCATACATGGATTATTCACACAGAGCATCCCCGGATAGTGAAGTGGCCGGGGAACTTGGTATGAGTGTTTGGAATCCCTGGCATGCCGTGGACGAAGAAATACCCGATAATGGCAATAATCTCCGCAATCACTATATCACTTTAGCCAATAAGGCAACTCTGACAGAAGTTAGTGACTTTGGCTTCACTCCAGCATTTGGGAGTATATAAAAGCAGTTACTTCATTACATAATTGGGAAGGGGGGGGTCAGTTCTTGGCTTCAATGCAGCACAGTGGCTTCAGATGGATATTATTCAAAGAGATGGCAGAAGCAGTAACATTTAGGGAAACAAACGAGCTAGGCTGCGGAATTAGCCTGGTCTGAAATGAGACTGGGACGGGGACAAATCAAAGCACTGAATCTCAGCCTCGCCAAGTCTGAAAGAATGCAAGCACCATTTGGATGAAATCTAATCAAATGAAGTACCAAAGGAAAAGGGCATTAAGGAGAATGGAAAGTGCTCCGCGAGAGATTAATGCATGCCAAAAAAACGCATCTCCCCGAGCAATAAATAGAGCCCCGATCAAAATAGCCGGGAGTGAACCAGAAAACGCAGGCCCGAAAGAGAAAGTTGCATCCGTGCCGTATAAATATAAACGCACACCAAAATATCACGCGCCAAAACAGAGAGAGGGGACAGGATGAAGTCAAGGAAGTGTAAAATATGTAAGGAAAGCGGAGGTGGAGAGTGAGGAGCCAGTTGCAGGAACTGGCGGAGAGAAAGAATAGGACATTTTTCCAATTACAGTTCGTGAAAAACAAGAGGTCAGCGAAGGAGACAGCCAGGCCTCTGAGGGATAACAAGGATAATTTATTGACTGAAGAAATACACTTTGCTGGGAGAAAAAAAAAATTAAATGAATTCTTTAAATCAATGTTCACAAAGGAATATGGGAGGCAGATGCCACGCGGTGACATCGGCTCCCCCAATGATGGAGACGAGAACGCCATCAGAGGCAGATGAGATGATACCAGCCCAAGGAGTCGCGGAAGGCCGTTTGATACAGTTATTCTGAATTAGGACTTTCAAAGCCTGCCAGGATTCACAGGGCAGGCTGAGAGACATGGCCGAGGACAGGTCGCTAAATTGTAGGGGTGGGTGGGTGAAGAATGTCAAACGAACAGATGTCACTGCTCAGTACCGGAAATAGTTGGGGTGGAACAGGTTAGGGTGGCGCCGCAAGCATTAAAAAAGGCAGATGTACACAGTCTGAGCTTAAATCGAGTCCAAGTGAGAAAGGCAAGTTACAAAGGAATGAATGGATAATTAAATAAATAGCCTCTTTAATATCCCTATGGTGAGGAGGAGGAGGAGGAGGAGGAGGAGGAGATTGGATTTATAGCTGCTTTTCACTACCCAAAGAGTCTCAGAGCGGCTTACGAACAATCTCCTTCCCTTCCCCTCCCCACATAAGACACCCTGTGAGGTAGGTGGGGCTGAGAGAGCTGTTTCAAGGACTGCTCTTGAGAGAACAGCTCTGAGAGAACTGTGACTCACACCAGCACTGCATGTGGAGGAGTGGGGAATCAAACCCAGTTCTCCCAGATTAGAGTGTGCACACATAACCACTACATCAAACTGGCTATCATATCAAGAGTTCTATCCTAAGCCCCTTAACTTCCATAGACATAGAAGGCTGTACCTCTTTTTAGAATTGCATTGCAAATGGTGTCTACACACACACACACAAACCCTTGAATTTGTAAATATCATGTAGAAGTGAATTCCTCATTAAGGACTAGTGCGAGGATCCCCATCTCTTTTTGAGGCTGGAGGAACCATTGGAATTTGAACACGGCTTGGTGGGCACAGCCACAAAATGGCTGCCACAAAATGGCTACCGCAGGAGGCGGAGAAAGCCACAAAATGGCTGGTCCAGCTTCCCTTTAGTCACACAGCGATGAGCCTTGTGCCATGGTGGCAGCTGCTGCCAAAGCAACATTTTTTTTTAAAAAAACTCCACAGATAATCAAATCTTCAATGGCCAAGCAGAAACTTTGCTGGGCAAAAGCCTTACCTGGCCCCACCCACATACTAAAAACTCCTGGCGGGCACCAGGAAAGGTGTCAATAGGCACACTGGGCAAGCTGGGTACATTCCACACAGTTAAATCCCATAGAATGTGATGCCCCATTTTGCCACTTCCCAAACACCTGGCATTGACCTCTGTTCCCCGGATTGATATGATATTAAATGCTCATAAATTATATATTAACCTATGTGATTTAGACCGTGAGTCCTCTGGAGACCAAAATGCATTTCGACATGCTGCCCTGAGCCGCTCCAAGCCCATGGGATCGAGCGGGGACATATATCACATGAATTAATTAATAAGGATGTTATAGAGATGCTCCTTTTCCTGAGTCAGAGATCGTACGGACCAAGATGTCTACCTTCTGTACAAAGGCAAGCATGATCACACCAAAATCCTTCACTGGCTTGGATTGCATGTCCAAATCAGCTAGAGACTTCATCCTTTGCCTCCTTCCTTGCTCCCCTTCCCTAAACCTGGAAAGTAATTTTAACAGCATCCAAATTGCTATGAACCCTGGGAAATGTAGTCCCCAGGATATTTGGTTCAGAGCTTAGCCAACTAGACTTGAGTCCAGTAGCACCTTGGAGACCAACAAAAAGGGATGGGGGGTTATGGGATTTCAAGAGTCAAAGCTCCCTTCATCAGGTATCTAATGAAGGGTGCGTTGACCCTTAAAAGCGTATGCTCCCAAAGTCTTGTTGGTCTCTAAGGTGCTACTGGACTCAAGTCCAGCTGTTCCCAGGACATTTGGTATCCTAATGGGATCGTTGCCCAGGCCTGGAAAGCCCAGGCTAGCCCAATCTAGGATTGCCATCTCCCCAGTGGGGTCAGGGAATCCCCAGATTTTGGAGGACCCAATCCACCCCCAAACAGCAGCGTCCCACTGCCAACACAATGACATCACCAGTATTGACATCATCACACTGGGGCCATTGCGCTGCGACGCTCTAGCATTCAGGAGGAACTCTATGGTTACCATAGAGTTTTTGCCCCGAATGCTAGAGCGTCACCCGCATGACGGCCCTAGCATGATGACATCACTACCGGTTATGTCATTGCACACCAGAAGACTCCCAACAAGGAGCCAGGAGCCCCCCACTGAAGCAAAGGTGGGACCTGGCCACCCTAGCCCAATCTCTTTTGGTAAACAAATTTTATTTTCTCAGGAATACAACATATAAAACATTTCATTCTATCAATTGTCTACCCCATTCCCAGTTCCTCCCCTCTCTCCAATGGCTTCCCACAATGCTTCCACCCCTGCTCCAAATTACTTCATATCATCAACAATATCAGTTTTTCATCATTACAATCTAAAGATAACATCGTTTGACTTAATATTGATCTAAAACCAGTGGGATGGTTAGAGAGCGAGGTCGGAGGTCCATAGAGAAAACCTGCAGATTACAAGTGACGTCAAAGAACACTCGGAAAACGGCTCTTCCTAAAAAAAAAGCTGTCCCCTCGTTTTTGATTACTATTAATCAGGGGTCTTGTTGTAGAAAAAGAGCTGCCGGAGCTCATTAGCATAACTCATTAGCACTCATTCCCAAACGGAATGAGGATCGAAGCAGAGGGCGGGGTAAAGAAGGGGGCGGGGCTTCACCACGTGACCGCCCCGCCCCCTAGAGGTTCTCTTCCGGAGCTCCGTACCTGAGAGCTCCCCCCCGACTAGAGCCCTGCTATTAATAATCATCATCCAATTTGTCTGCTATTTTTAGTCCAGAAACAGGTCTGCCGCTGAAAACTCTCTCTTTCTCCTGATAGAAGGAGCAGGCCTATAGTTCTAAGTGAATCACACCTTTGGCTGGGGCATTGCCTGCGGAGACTCGTCTTCAGATGCCGCATCGGGCCCATTCCCGTTCACTCCATATACCAGCGACTTGACACATGAAATATGCATGAGGCAGAGGAAATCTGCTGAGGAAACAAAAGTGGTGAATGGGGCCACCGAAGACCAAAAGGAGGGCAGCGATAAAATTGTGAATGACAAATAGACTAAAATCCCAGACTGATACTCTTAAAAATGTACTGGCATCTGAAATAAACCATGGGGAACAAGCGAGGTTAGTTGAGATGATTTTAAAAAAAGAAGATGTTTGACCAACACCACAAAAAAAGGTTTTAGGAGTAGAGCAGGATCCTGGATTGGGGCTTGAAACTGTGATCGGCTATCTACCGCAGGAGGAATTTTCGTAATAAATATTATGTATATAAAGATGCTGAGAAGAGAAACAATAAAAAGAACAACTGAAGATTCAGAATGTGCCATTGTAATGTTACATGAGGGATGTTTGGCTGTATCAGGAATACAGAGGATGAGCGTTATAAAAATGAGGAAAGATGGAATGGGTACAAAAAATGTTTGAGAAAAGACCTGGGGGGAAATCCTAGGAGGATATCTTTGGGGTATGAAGGAAACACATAATGGAAGGAGGCTGACTCATGAAAAAATAAATGGCAACTGTTTGTTACAAAAACAGCATTTTGCGGAAAGCACAGTCCACTTGTCGAACTCACCACAAGATGTGGTGGCCACTTGGCTTAGGATCGTTTTAATAGGGGAATAGGTAAATTAATGAATGATTAATTCACCAAGAAGTCTGGCCATCATTGATGTTTCTTACCTAGAGTCCCCAGGCCTGCACTGGGAGATGTTTTGGGTAGTGCCTGGGGAGGGTGGAGTTTCAGGAGGAAGCAGGGTCACTTCCAGGAAGTGATGTCACTTCCACTCTAGGAATTTCCCTGAACTTCTATGGTAAAGACTGTAGAGATTGGAGTAGGGTTGCTAGCCCCCAGGTCTGGGTGGGGGTTCCCTCGCTTCTGGGGGCTTCAATCCACCCCGGTATGCCCCTCCCCAAAATCCCCCCGCCAGAGCAACAAGGGGACCTGGCAACCCTAACTAGGGGAAATTCCTAAAGCATCACCACCAACTCCATTTCACCTCCCCCTTTCTTCTCCTGCTCCTCCAATTATCAAGGACAGGGGATTGAAGGCAGGGCGGGCGATTGCCTGCTGCCTTTGGGCAAATAGCAAGCCTATTCTTATCTATGTCTTGCAAAAGACATTGAGTCATTTCCTCAACTGTTCTGAATATGATTGACTATTTTCCTACCCAAGATTCTGTCAAACATGGCAGCTACCCTAAACACTTTTAAGCAATTAGAATGGCATCACATTTCATTATATTTAATGGGATGTACTGGCGAGAGTTAATTTTTAATACATTTCCACACAAAATACAATCACAAGTTGTAGAATTAATCCTAGAAGCGTCAGACTTCGTAACACAATCCAGGTCTTCCCGATGCTGCGGTTTATTAACCTCTGCGCTCCTAGTTGAACAGCCAGAAGGGTTGGGAAGGACTTCAGAAGTTCAGCCAAGTTTGGACTAAGACGGTAGGATGAGTTGCCCATGATGATCACTTGGAAAAACACAGAATTCATGCCACTTGCATCCATTATCAAGAGTTTTCTGTCACAAAAGAAGAGTGGGAGGAGAAAGGGAGGAAGAAATGTGTTAAATACTGGGTTCAAGACGCATTACAGTGAACAGCTCTACTTAGTGATTTCAGGAACAAGACTGAAGACTCCAGGGCAACTGCCCTATTTAAGTAGCATGCAAAAACCACACCCAAACACACCCCTCTCCCAATGATAGGCTATTTACGTAACATTGTCTCCTCATTGGTTACCTCTGTTTGCATAACATTGCCTTCTCACTGGTTACCTTTAGAATCTTGGTGGTCTATTGTTCCAGAGCTCCAAGTTCAGCCCATCTCTTATGGACAGACCTGGGAGATTCCAGCCCAATCCATAACAAAATGAAGGAAAGAAGAAAAGGAAGCAAAGAATGGAGAGAGGAAGAGGAAAGAACGGCTGGGATGGAGAAAGATTCAGGTGGGCAGCAGTGGCACAGTGGGTATATCCCACTGTCTTAACATCTGAACTGTGTTGGTTCAAGCCCCGCGCTGGTGTGAGCAGCCAGTTATTATTATCATCATTATCATTATTATTATTATTATTATTATTATTATTATTATTATTATTATTATATGTTGGTCTGAAGCAGTAAAACAAAGTTTGAGTCCAGTGGCACCTTTAAGAGCACCAAAACTGGATTCTGGGTATAAGCTTTTGTGTACATGTTTCTGAAGAAGTGTGCATGCACACAAAAGCTCATACCCAGAAATTCAACTTTGGGGGTCTTAAAGGTGCCGCTGGACTAAAACTTTGTTCTGGGATGGAGAAAGAAAGAGGGATGGGGGGGAAGAAAGAGAGAAGAATGGCAGGCAACAACAAATATAACCAGGTTTAAACCACAATCAACACAGCAGAAAACAGCAACCATTAAATAAAGCTATTTTTAAAATATCACAAATAAAAATAATGGAGGGAAATCACTCAATTCAAATGCTTGAGTAAAGTTATTTATTTATTCAATTTATACCCCGCTCTCCCCGTCGAAGCAGGCTCAGGTTGGCTTACATAAAAGCCAGACATACAAAATAACCATTATAAAACAGTCATAACATCCAAACAATCATAAAGTGCTAGTAACCAATGCATCCTCTAAGCCAGGGGTGTCAAACATGCGGCCCAAGGGCCAGATCAGGCCCCCGGAGGGCTTCTATCAGGCCCACAGTGGAACTGGCTGTCTTCTGCTGCTTCTTCCAGTTCTGCTGCTGCTGCGTCATCGTAGGTTTGCAGCCTGAACAGCCTACTCAAAATTGCAACAGCACTGACATTTTTATGTAATAATTCCGAGCAAGAGGTGTCAGTTATCAGACACTGTTAAATAAACAAAATATTGAAAGAGCGCTAATGTTTTAAGCATGTTTTTATTTTAAGTAAAAAAAAAAACCTTTGTGTTTGTGCCCTTTATAAAGTTTATATCTCCACTACTTGGCATTATATTTTATGACACACATGGCCTGACCCAACAAGGTCTCATTTAGTTCAAATCCGGCCCTCATAACAAATAAGTTCGACACCTCTGCTGTAAGCTGTGGAGTCTTGTGAGCAAACATTTTACTTTGTGAGTTGTGAGCAAGCAATTTGGCTACGGCATAAATTAGTCTGCTCTGGAGCCATCCTTTCTGAGCTAAGACAAAAATGTGTGAGCTGGAGGCTAAAAAACTGTGAGCTAGTTTACACTAACTCAGCTTAGAGGGAACACTAATAACAACAAACTTCTGATAATAGTATTGCATAGAGATGGCGGAACTATCATGTTGGAATATTCAAATGGGGACCAGTCTGTGTTGATGAGCCGCTCATCTTGGTCTATTTATGCGGCGGGCACAGGCTGCTGATGGTAGTCCAGAGGGATAGGGCCTTATCACAGTGCAGTTGTTCAGAAATGATTTACCCCAGTGCCTGAAATTCAAAAGATCAGGTACCAGGTACACAGCTGAGGGAAAGGGGATCCATAGACAAAGTGCCATGGCCAGTGACCACCCGCTTCCATTCTCACACTGGGTGCCCACAAAGAAAGGTCCCAGGAAATAACTTCAGTCACCTGCAGGAAAAAGAAGTCCGGTCCCAACCTATTTGGGCTTTGAAAGAAAGAACAGAAGAACATAAGAGAAGCCAATGTTGGATCAGGCCAGTGGCCCATCCAGTCCAACACTCTGTGTCACGCAGTGGCCAAAACCCAGGTGCCCTCAGGAGGTCCAAGTCAAGAAGGAAGGACCTGGTAGTAATGTTGCCCTATAAACAGGACAACTGAGATTATTCTGCGGCGATGATAGCGCTACATGTGGTGGGAAATAAGATATGTCTGATCATACATGTAATAATATCTAAAATTCTGCTATCAGACAAACAAGGCAGGCAGAGGGAGAGGATACCTGAATCTTTACATGGAAAGACTCAGAATTTATTGCCAACAAGGGTCGGTATGTCATCGCAATAAGTGGGAGATGAGAGTGCAGAAAGGAATAGGAGAAAGAGGATGACCGTCCTCCCTATCCTTCCTTCATGCCTTTCCTTCCTGGAATCCTAAATAAAGGAGGCCTCTTGATCTGCTGAATGCAGATGTTTGTTTACAGAAGGAGGAGGAGGAGAAGTGCAGAAAGGAATAGGAGAAAGAGGATGACCGTCCTCCCTATCCTTCCTTCATGCCTTTCCTTCCTGGAATCCTAAATAAAGGAGGCCTCTTGATCTGCTGAATGCAGATGTTTGTTTACAGAAGGAGGAGGAGGAGAAGGAGAAGAAGGAGGAGAAGAAGGAGGAGGAGGAGGAGAAGGAGAAGAAGGAGAAGAAGGAGGAGAAGAAGGAGGAGGAGGAGGAGGAGGAGGAGGAGAAAAAGAAACTGGATTTATACCCCGCCCTTCACTCGGAGTCTCAGAGTGGCTTCCAAACTCCTTTTCCTTCCCGTCCCCGCAACAGACACCCTGTGAGGTAGGTGGGGTGGAGAGAGCTCTGACAGAAATGGCTCTTTTCAAGAACACCTCTGAGAGAACTATGGCTTGCCCAAGGTCATCCAGCAGCTGCGAGTGGAGGAGTGGGGAATCAAACCCGGTTCTCCCAGATTACAGACTGTGCACTTAACCACTTACATTCCCTGTCCTGGGTGGCCCAGGCTAGCCCACTGTCGTCAGATCTCAGAAGCTAAGCAAGTGTTGGCCCTGGTTAGTACTTGGATGGGAGACCACCAAGGAAGCCCAGGGTTCCTCCTCAGAGGGAGACAATTGCAAACAACCTCTTTCCGTCTCTTGCCTTGAAAACCCTGTCCTGTCGCCATATGTTGGCTGGAACTTGACTGCATTTCCCAACAATGGAGATAGTCGTGGATTTCCGCTCAACTCAAAGGGTATGTTTGGTCTAGTGGTTAAGTGCGCGTACTCTGATCTGGGAGAACTGGGATTGATTCCACACTTGCACCTGCTGGATGACCTTGGGCAAGCCATAGTTCTGGCCCAGCTGTCCTTGAAAAAAGAGCAGTTTCTGTCAGAGCTCTTTCAGCCCCACCCACCTCACAGGGTGTCTGTTGTGGGGAGGGGAAGGGAAAGGAGTGTGTAAGCTGCTGTGAGACTCCTTCGGGTATTGAAGGGCAGGGTATAAATCCAATCTCCTCCTCCTCTTCCTCCTCTCCCTCTTCTTCTT
>NW_015169296.1:47440-52990 GCF_001447785.1 Gekko japonicus
GGATCGTCTGCTATATTATACATGTCATAACAATTCCACTCTCCCCAGAAGACAGTAGTCATGGAATACATCACACTGTTTGACAAGCAAGCCTCAGACTCAAAGACCCGCTCTTATCTCATCTAACGTACAAAAGTGATTTCTATCACAACAAATGGAGCCAGCCCGAAGAACAATTCAGTTCAAAGAGAAATTGAGACAAAACTACCTCTAATAAGGAAGAAGATAGGGAGGCCTCGGGGGAACTAAGAAAATGGACTGGAAATACATATGGTTTTCTCTTGTTGTTTTTAAAAAAAAAAAGACCCGCTCCTACCAAATCTATCCGGAAGGGAGAAGGGAGGAATGGAGAGACCAGAGGTAGACCGGTGTCAGGGTTGTATGCTCTATGCCATTAGTGAAATAAAAATCCCAATGAGAAGAGTCTGTGACACAGAGAGTCATTGAATCATAGGTTGGGGAGGGAGCTCAAGTGAACATTTAGCACGGCTCCCTGTACAGATTTCCTTTCCATTTCCTTCCCCTTTTAATAAGAATTATACCCAAATAGGGAAAACACAGGGTTAAGGTGCGGACTCTGATCTGGAAAACCGGGTTTGATTCCCCACTCCTCTCCCACCAAACTGCTATTAGCCCTAGCAGAAGATAAGAGATTGGGTTTATACGCCGCCCTTCACAACCCGAAGGAGTCTCAGAGTGGCTTACAATCTCTTACGATCTTGAGAGCCAGTTTGGTGCAGTGATTAGGAGCGCGGACTCTAATCTGGGAGAACCGGTTTTGATTCCCCACTCCTCTACACGCAGCTGCTGGTGTGACCTTGGATCAGTCACACGTTCTCTCAGAGCTGTTCTCTCATGGGCAGTCCTCGAGAGAGCTCTCTCCGCCCCACCTACCTCACAGCCAAGGCTCCCTCTAAGCTGTGGAGTCTTGTGCGCAAAAATTCTACTTTGTGAGCTGCTGGCATTAAAGTTGTGAGCAAGCCATTTGGCTACTGCATAAATTAGTTTGCTCTGGAACCATCCTTCCTGAGCTAAGACAAAAAATGTGTGAGCCAGAGGCTAAAAAACTGTGAGCTAGCTCACACTAACACAGCTTAGAGGGAACACTACTCACAGGGTGTCTGTTGTGGGGAGGGGAAGGAGATTGTAAGCCACTCTGAGACTCCTTTGGGCAGTGAAGGGCATGGTATTAATCCAATCTTCTCCTCCTCCTCTTCTTCTTCTTCTGTAGTGTGGGACAGGGAAACGACACCTGAAAAGGCCTGACTGAATGTAATTGGGAGAGGAAGTTAAGTTGTGTTACCATTTTCAGTGCTAACTTCCTGTTAGTTTGGGCCTCAGAAGAAAGAGTTTTAGTAGCCAAGCATGTCCAAATTACTGACATAATAGGTTTCGATCTAGGACTGCGTTCCCATTTATCTTATCCCAACAGAGGTGGAGAGAGAGAGAGGACAAAGGATGCATGAAACACCGGGGCCCCACAAGCCAACTTATCAGTTATTTGTACCCAAGTAAAGGTTTCCCTTGCTCGAAAGCTAGTTGAATCTGACCCTAGGGTGCGGTGCTCATCTCTGTTTCCAAGCCGAAGAGCCAGCGCTGTCCGAAGACATTTCCATAGTCATGTGGCCGGAATGACTAGATGCCGAGGTGCATGGAATGCTGTTACCTTCCCACTGCAGCGGTATCTATTTATCTACTTGCAGTTTCTTGCTTTCAAACTGCTAGGTTGGCAGGAGCTGGGGCCACAGACTCTGTCACGAGGCACTCGGGTCTCGAACTGCCGAACTACAGCCCTTCTAGTCTGTATAACCTATTGGTGGTATTTCGTTCCATGGTATCTGAGATGAAAGTAGTGGAAATCAGGGTCAGGGCCTGCTCTGTCATTGCTCCCAACTGTGGAACACCTCGCCCTTGAGCCTCACCTGGACTCTTCTCTCTCGTGGCCTTCACAAAGAGAAGTCAAATTGCGAAAGGCCTTTGATGTGAAATTAGTTTTGTTCTCCACTCTTGCAGACAAATTCATTCTATGAGTGGTGGTAAGTTGCTTCATCATTTTGCTGGTGATAAGGGCTCTTTTTGCAGAGAAAGCCCAGCAGGAACTCATTAGCAGAATAGGCCACACCCAACAGCAAAACCCATTAGGATATTGGGCCACACCCCTGACAGCACAGCTCATTAGCCCATTAGGCCACACCCACATGTTACCAGAAGTGTGGTCATCCAGCCACACCCACCTTTTGCTTCTTATTCTGTTTACCTTGTTTGTTGTCAAAACCCAGGGCCTTTTTTGTAGCAGGAACTCCTTTGCATGTTAGGCCACACACCCCTAATGTAGCCAATCCTAATGAGTTTCTGCTTTTGGGTGTGGCCTATCATGCTAATGAGTTCCTGCTGGGTGTGGCCAACTTGGGACCCAGCTGGAACTCCGTTCCTGTGCAAAACCAAAAATAGCCCTGGTGGTGATGATAGATGCAGATTTCATTAATTAATTTCATCCATATCCTTGCCCGCGTGCCATCGTGGAACTAAAGGCAGTGGATGGAAAGTTCCTCACAAGGTTTCGAATCCAGATGCTGATGAGTTCCAGCTCTATTCAGCTGCAGCAAGCTGGTGTCACAGTGCGATCTACCTTGAGTGCTTCATAAAAAGCAGAAAGCATAAATTACAAAGCAGGCAGGGAGGGAGGGAGGAAGTTTTGCACCACACACAGACATAGCTAACATCTATAAATGCAGCAAAATTGACTAAACTTCTTCAGAAAGCAGGTAGGTCACCATGTTTTGGAAGTCTCCTCAGAGTTGCCAACTATGCCTTCCTATGTGGGGGAACATATAGAAATGCTTTGCTCCAAATGTGCTCTGCAAAGGGCTGACAGGCCCCCAGTTGCCCCCCCCCGGCCACCTATCAGCTGGTCGGTGGGAGGAATTACCTGCAGCATGAGGGGGCTGGAAGTGATGTCATCCCATCACCAGCAATGCAGGACAGTCTGGTATTTGGGCAAAAAACTCTATGGTACAAAAGGTGTCTACCATAAAGTTTTTGCCCAAATATCAGAGCATCCTGAGTCACCAGCAACGTAATGCTATCACTTCCTGCACACACCGGAAGTGACTTCAGCCCCCCCCCCCCCCGTAAGTCCCACCCATTTTCCTGTCAGCAGTCAGGAACTAGCACTCTATTCTGTTTGATCCATTCTACTTGATTCCCTCATTTCATGCCTTGACCCAGCCCCAAACCCAGATACTTACCAAGTTCACACACTGAACTTTTCCCCATAACTTACAAACTCAGCTGCAAATTTCTGAAATCTCTCTAAAGGAACGGTGACTACTCAGCACCTAGCAACCGTACGGGAACAGCTCCACGCCTGCCAGTTCGCTCACTCCGTACCCTTCTGCCGTTCGCCGAGGACGGAACACAAAATCAAAATCATAACATTAAAGAAGACTGCATTTTTTAAAAGAAAGAAAGTTACTTCTGAGTGGCAGGTTGGATTTTGCGTACCATTAAATTGTCAAGGCCCACAGCGCGGATGCAAGGGAAGCCATGGTATGCAACGATGTTCAAAGATATGGTTGCAACCCCCCCCCAAATTGCTCTGGAAATGGGGGGGGTGCTCGGGTTGCTTTGCTTTTTTATTTTTTTTTACCTAATGAATAAATTATCTGGCCCCCATTTATGCACCTGCTGCTATGAGGGGGGGGAGTAGCGGCCCTTCCACACCAAGTGAACAGTAAACACTGCACAATAGCTTGAATGTCGCTGGCGTCCTCCCAGCAAAAATTACCACTCTTCAACCAAGATAAACATCATATTACTTCATTACCCTTTTAAAACATATGCAAATTAAATCCATTATTCTTTCTTACTGCAGAAATGAAGTTCGTTTGGCTGGGATTCATCGACTCCCTTTTGTTACCATCGGCCATGAATGGATGGACCCCATGTCCGTCGTGCCCACTTCCCATCTTTGAATCAAACATTAATACCGTTTGACAGTAATAAATAACATTTATCACAATGGGGATCTAATAATGATTTTCCCCCCACTAAGCTGGCTCATCAGCTGACAACTGCATAAATGAGATTAACATAACAGCTGCCGATGACAAACGTATCTAAATCATTTTAATGCCAGCGAGCTCTTTTGATCTCACTATCGCTGCCTTGCCAAAACGAAATCCGTTGCTCCCCGAATCATGTTGTTTATTATACACAGGCATGTTCTTGGGAATAATGAACTCTTTAGGTTGTGGCAATTAAAAAGAATTAGAAATAGTGGATGGGATATTGGGGGGTTTATGTTACGGGGTAGGGCCGTCCAGCGGCAGATCGTTTCGCTGCTAATTCTTTTTTTCTGGCGTACTTATAGAACAAAGGCTCGGTGGAAGAACTCTATATTTCCCGCTCAAACTCAACCCGGTAGAAGAGATATTGAAATGCAAATCATGGCATTGGGAACATTTAGCTGACAGTGGTAGACCGGTTTGATCAGACTGCCAGAAATCTCAGCTGATTCCTAGCAATTGGTGATGAGATCTCTGTAGCAGGGACTCCTTTGCATATCAGGCGACACACCCCTAATGTAGCCAATCCTCCAAAAGCTTACAGAGCTCTTCTTACAGAGGCCACTGTAAGCTCTTGGAGGATTGGCTATATTTGGGCCGTGTGTCGCCTAATATGCAAAGGCGTTCCTGCTACAAAAAGAGCCCTGCCCGGTATCCCCGCATATATTAGAACACGAAACCATTGTGTGGGGGTGTCTAAACAGAGCTTTGACACGGTGGGTGGGAAAGGAGTTGCGAACTGCCAATGGAATGATTCCCTTCCATGACTAAGCAACATTATTAAATGCTGTTTACAGACTGCAAGCCAGGATAACAGAAATGGGATCATCACCCCCTCCCCCCCACACCTCCACCAGATGGTATTCAGGAAATGGAGTATGACTTTGTTTACCCAGCTAGTTTGTGGAGCACCCAGAACATCAGAAGAATCTAAACTGGGGTGGTAGGAATGAAAGACACAATATGCATTCTGGGACTTAGACCCGGGACCACTTAAAGAACATGGACATGGAAGCGCTTGAAGAACATGGGGTAAGGTTGCCAGCTCCGGGTTGGGACATACCCAGAGAGTAGGGCTGCCAAGTCCCCCTGGGGGGCAGATAATCCCCCGCTTTGGAGGCCCGATTTCCGCCACCGCGGAATCGGGCCCCGGGGGAACCCCACCCCGGCATGCACGTCAGCTGGATGTGACGTGATGACGCCGGACACACTGGGGGCGGGGCCACAGCCATTTGAGGGGAAAACTCTATGTTTGAGGGGGGAAACTCTATGTTTGAGGGGGAAAACTCTATGTTTGAGGGGAAAACTATGTTTGAGGAGGAAACTCTATGTTTTCCCCTCAAATGGCTGTGACCCCGCCCCCAGCGTGCCCGGCGTCATCACGTCACATGCGGCTGACATGCATGCGGTGCGCGCGCGCGCTCAGGACGCCGATCGGGAGCCCCCCCACCGCAAGGTAAAACAGACTTGGCAACCCGACCAG
>NW_015169296.1:53412-60503 GCF_001447785.1 Gekko japonicus
CCACTGAGTGACACAGAGTGTTGGACTGGATGGGCCATCGGCCTGATCCAACATTGGCTTCTCTTAGGTTCTTATGTAAAGCACGGGAACGCCTGACCCAGATGCTTTAACATGGTGATCAGTGTCTCAAGAGCTACCCATGAATCTTCTGAGCATTTAGGGATGCCAGTCCCCAGGGAGGGTGGAGCAGGGGACCCCCTGATTTTTCAGGCTCCCCCCAGACACCGGCCAGCTGGCCAATGGGGGGGAAGCCCTGCCCCCACCAGTCATCTATAGCCCCACCTTGAAAAAGAGTGGGGGCTTTGCACACCTGCCTTGCAAGCGATGAATTCACTACTGGCAGAGCCAGTAAGGGTGGTCCCCGGCTTTTCCCCCAGCTGTTTAAAGGAAAGGTTCCCTTTAAATGGTTGAGGAAAAGCAGAGGGTGCGGGCGCATGGTGCTGCATCCCTGATGTGATGATGTCACACTGTGTGACATCATCGTGTCAGGGGCAGCCCCTCCCCCTCCCGGCATGCCCCCCAAATCCCCCTGCTGGTGAGAAAATGGGACCTGGAAACCCTATGAGCACTGTTCCCCTTTGTGGCACCTTCCCCGTGTTTTAGGAAAGTGGGCAAAGTCCTTGCCTGGTGGCTCTTCGTGGTGGCAGGTGGTTGCCACCTTGAAATAGTTAAGGAATAGTTAAGCTGTGATTGTTCCCGAGGTACTACAAACCTCATGCCAGGGTGCCCTATGAGCACTGTTCCTCTTTGTGGCACCTTCCCCGTGTTTTAGGGAAGTGGGCAAGGTCCTTGCCTGGTGGCTCTTCGTGGTGGTAGGTGGTTGCCACCTTGAAATCGCCACAGTCAGAGGAATAGTTAAGCTGTGATTGTCCCCGAGGTACTACAAACCTCATGCCAGGGTGGAAGTAAATGTGGCTCTTTCGGTTGACAACACTCGCAACAGTGGCTGTCATCATCATCAAGCTTATTGTATTAGCCATTGGCCATAACAAAGCATAAATACAAACACAATCCATATACATCACATTAAGTTATCCCTTCACTAACTTGCGCTGAATCCTAACCTTAATCTTACCTTTTTTTGCCGCCAAAGCAAACAGGGACATTCTGCTGGTAACATATACGTCCATATCAGAGAGCAAAAAAACGACCAACTCCTGTTTTGAGAATCCATTGTGCAAAGGTAAAAAAGGGTATATAAATCTCTGCCTAAGTGATTCGTGCCATGAGCATCTCAGTAAATAGTGCTCAATATCATCCACTTCGCCCAAACCGCATTGACAGATTCTTAAGGCAACAGGTAAACCCATAAAACGACCAACACAGACCATTGAAGGAATGGCATGGAATCTGAGGGCTGTAAATGCCCTTCTTAGGTCAAGATTGGTTAGTTTCTCTAAATAGCCAGTCCTACAGTGATCTCTTTTAAAGATCTTAAACAGAGGGGCCGTTCGGCAACTTGCCGCCGCATGAAGGTTCAAAAGGCCGTCCTTATGAAATACCCATTCCTTCAATTTGGGCTTTTGATTATCATTGTCCGCTAAACCCATTAGATCATCCGGAATTGAGTATTCCTGTAGGATAGGAGACAGTCATTTAAACTTCTGGAAGATTTCAACAATAATCCAAAACTTTGGACCCCTAGGATATCCTGGGGTCGTTCCTGACATTTCCTCCAGTGGCTGTCTGTGAGCCCCAGGCTGACTCCTCCTCCTCTAAAAGCAAGTAACCAATTAACTTATTCTGCTTCACCATGGTCCTTTTGCAGATCAGGGAGCTCTCTACTCTGCAGTGACACCACTGTAGATGGCCAAAGGGTGGTATTGCAGTTATCACCTCAGCAAGGTTCAGGAGCAATGCAACAACACCCTCAAACCATTTCCTTTGGAGCAGACAGCTTGAAAGCAACTCAACGGATGTCGCAGAGAGATGATGTCATCACCCTCTTCCTTGTCCTCTACAATGAGCTTTGATGCTTGTCGCATGCCTCATACTCACCCTTTCTTGTCATTGTTTGTCTTGCTTCCACCAGCAGCCATATTAATCTACATGAATTTTGCTCAGCCTGTGCTTCAGGCTTTTGGGGGAAGGGAGGCAAAAAAACGCCATCCATATATTTTGGGCATGTGTGCCTTTGTGAAAAGAACACGTTGACCTTTCATCCAAAGCTCCTGTCTAGTGAAGTAGGTCATTTTTCATGAACGAGACAGAACTACCTGTGTCGAGTCCTGGCTGCGGTTTCTTATCATTCCCTCTAGTTAACTTTGTCCCCTTCCATTATTTAATTCCAAAGTACAAGGGAGGCTGATTTGTATCCGCATTGTATAATTACAGGCAGAGGGTTAGAGAAGCAGAGACACTGAATTAGAACTTCAGCAAAAGTCTCTCAGAGCTTTCCGTAAGTCCCCGGTGTGCCACAAGGCAGGCAGAATTATCTGTAATGCGTAAAATCATCATGCCGGATTAACACGAGCTCCTATAAAGATCATAAATCCCTCGGTTGTGATGGAAAACATTTTGCAATATACAAGTCATGATATATTTAGACTAATCAATACCAGGGGGTTTTGTAAGTGTGTGTGTGAGGGGGGAGATGTAGCTCAGCAACAGCGCATACCGTTTGTATGGTTTCTTCTTTAGTCCTGAACATCTCCTCGCACTGGATCTCCAGCAGCAGGAAAGATTTTTCTCTTCCCGAGAGCCTGGTGAGCTGCTTCCCGTCGTTTATTATTTATTTATTAAATGAGCTCCCGGATGATGGAATGAGCTCCCGGATGACATCAGGGCCCTGCGAGACCTTGTGCAGTTCCGCAGGGCCTGTAAGACGGAGGTTTTCCGCCAGACTTTCAATTAGGGGGCCGCCTTTAACATTATGGCCCTGGCCCCAACACCTTAACACCAACATCACCACCAGCCTGACGATTAACAGCCTGGCAGGAGCCTGGATCCTGGACTATGGGTGTAGGCGACCATTCAAATGTTGAGAGAACGTCGCCATCTTCCATTACAGTCATGTGCTGAGTAGTTACGGTTTTATACTGTGATCTTAACGTAATTCTGCTTTTAGTATATCTGGAGTTTTAATGCATACGTTTACATGTATGTTTGTTAGCCGCCCTGAGCCTGCCATGGCAGGGAGGGTGGGATATAAATGTAACAAATACCATTTCAGAATTAATGTGGAAGATCGTACTTCTGAATCAGGCCCGTAGCGACAGTGGGGCATTTGGGGGCCTGGCCCCCTGACTTCCTGACAAGCCCCCCCAGTTCCATCTAGCCCCCACGGGCTTTTTAAAATTTTATTTTATTTTTTTATTTTGTGACGTCAGTGCCCCCCAACTTATTTAAAGGCCCCTTGAATTACAAAATCCTGGCTACGGGCCTGTTCTGAATGCTCCCTGCATTTTTTTTCTTTAAAAAACCTCCTTGCAAGGAGGAGTCTAGCGCAACAGGGAGTGGACTGGACGAAACCTTTTTTCATGGTGTGGTGTTTTTTTTTCTCCCTTTCAGGGATCTTTAAAATATTTACAGAAGGAATTTTTTTTTTTAATGTGTTGCATGTGTAGATCAGCTCCTGAGTGTCCAACTGCTTCAGTGCTGAAGATGGAGCAACTCAGAGAAGAGTCTCTGATATAGACTTTCACAGCCAGTAGCAAGCAATGCCTTCTTTTTATTTTAATTTGAAGAGCTGGCCACACTTCTTGTAAATCATCACTTGATGTAGCATTTATCCAGTGGTAATCATTTATGCATGTATGTATTAATATCCCCCCTTTTCTTCCCAGTGGGGACCCAAAGCATCTTACAATACAAAAAAAATAAAATAGAAACAACCAGCAGAAGGGTGGGGAAAGGTTTCCAAGTACCAGAAATGCTCCTTCTCTGATAGCCAATCTTCTGCCCAGCTCTAGGCTACAACCCTCAGGCCAAGAAAAAGAAGAAGAGAAGAGACTGGATTTATACCAATTTATATTTATAGTCTGCCCTTCACTACCCGAAGGAGTCTCAGAGCGACTTACAATCCTGTTCCCTTCCTCTCCCCACAACAGACACCCTGTGAGGTAGGTGGGGCTGAGAGAGCTTTCCCAAGAACTGCCCTTGAGAAAACAGCTCTGAAAGAACTTCTAACTGACCCAAAGTGACACCAGCAGCTGCATGTGGAGAAGTTGAGAATCAAACCCAGTTCTCCCAGATCAGAGTCCATTCTCCAAGAGCCTTTGGCTGGTTCCAAAGGGCTCATGACTCTAGGAACACCCAGGCCATAGGTACCTGTGAGAAGAGGAGAACAAACCCAGCCAGATTCAGTTGCAGCTAGCAGCCTAGCAAGGTTGTTGCCACTTCCTCCACTGTCAGATCTACCGTCGATTACATTCACATCTTTCTGACAAGGAGATGTAGATTGCTCTTAGATCTCCCACATGTCTTCACGCTGGGTATCCACTGCAGTGGTGCCTTAATTATTTGCTATAACTCTTTAAGGAGCTCCTGGTGTGTGGGGTCTCTCATTACTTTGACACTGTTGCCTGGGTCACAGCAGCAGCTGAGGACCTTTAAAATCCCTTTTCTTGGGCTTGTCTCCAATGGTGATTGGCTGAGAGTAACCTGGACCTATTGCAAGGATCCAATTGGAAGGGGAAATGCCATTGTCCCGGAAATCAGAAGAATCAAAGAAAAACAAGATGCCAGCTGATGATGACAGTAAGCATCCAAACACAAAACACAACATGGTTTTTTCTAGGGTGTTTCTCATAATGCCTAAGAATCCCAGATCTGTGTTTACCATTCTAGAAATCATGGCAACAACATAAAACAGCAATTTGCATGTATGTTTTCAGTTCAGGAGTTTCAGGATACACACCCCTAATGAATGTATTGATGCCCTCAAACAGCCTTTGGCTGCATTCATGTTTCTGAATGATGAAAAGTACCACAGAATGAAAACCTGTGCACATTTTAGCACCAGAATAATTCCCTGTTGCCTTAACATTCCCTTTTGCGCATGTGTGTATGTGTTGGGGAGGCAGAGAAAGGTTGGTTTCTCCTAAGAACAGCATTCAAGACAGTATTCCCCAACTACATTTCACAAAGGCAGGATGAAACCCGGGCCTTTGCTTTGTGTGCATCAATCTAATAACCAGGCTGGGTGGCAGGTTGCGTTCATATGCTGGCTCAGCATTAGAATTTCAAGTGCCATGTTGAAAAGGAAATTTGCATTCTTAAGTGTTCGGTTTAAATGGGTGTCTATAATGAGCACACACAAACTACAAAAGAAAACACTGGGGAAAAATGGAGCATTAGCTCTTCGGGCTTTTAATAAATCTAAAAGGGCTGACAATTTGAAAGTGGTTTCTGCTGACTCAAAGATTGGCATTCCAGATTAAAACACTCGCAAGACACAGTGGCAAAGTCAAACCAGTGAGTCATGAACTTTTTTAGAGAATTCCATGCAGGTGGCTGAACCGAGAGGCCACCGAAGCCCAGAGGTTCAAAAGGAGATGTCTCTGCGCTGATCAGCATGAAAAGCAATTTTTGTCGCTGGGTTCTAAACTACACAGGAGACCTGTCTGAACATCTTTTCAGTCCTCTTAATGGAATGCCACTGTTCTATCACATTTGTATCTCATTTTTCCTCTGAGGAACTCAGGTCAGAGTACATCTTTCCTCCTACCTCCATGTTATCCTCACAACAACCCTGTAAGGTAGATGAGGTAGAAAGAATGATAGATCCCAGATGATAGGAGTGATCATGGCTCCATGATAGAACACCTGCTTTGGATGCAGAAGGTCCCAGGTTCAGTTTTCAGTATGTCCACTTGAAAAGAATCAAGTACGAGGTGATATGAAAGACCTCACTACCTGAGACTCTGAAGAGCTGCTGCTAGTCAGAGAAGGTAATACTGACCTTGATAGTCCAATTCATGTGTTCATGTTCATCCAGTTTGGTGTAGTGGTTAAGTGTGCGGACTCTAATCTGGGAGAACCGGGTTTGATTCCCCACTCCTCCACTTGCACCTGCTGGATGACCTTACAAGGCTCTTTTTGTAGCAGGAACTCCTTTGCATATTAGTCGACACACCCCTAATGTAGCCAATCCTCCAAGAGCTTACAGTGGCCCCTGTAAGAAGAGCTCTGTAAGCTTTTGGTGGATTGGCTACATTAGGTGTGTGTCACCTAATATGCAAAAGAGTTCCTGCTACAAAAAGAACCCTGGCCGGCCCGCCCGCCTTCTGACACAGCTGTCCTTGAAAAAGAACAGTTTCTGTCAGAGCTCTCTCAGCCCCACCGACCTCACAGGGTGTCTGTTGTGGGGAGGGGAAGGGAAAGGAGTTTGTAAGCAGGGTCTAAATCCAATCTCCTCCTCCTCCTCCTCCTCCTCCTCCTCCTCCTCTTCTTCTTAACTTAATGGCTGTACAGAGATTTCTGTGTGTTTATATGCCTTACTATGGCTACTAGTAGACCTATCTATCAAGTGCTTATTTTGTAAAAAGAAAAGGTGCTGGTATTCTTATATAAGACTGCGCTGATTTTCACCAATTCCCCCATGAGGACTTGGAAGGGCTTCCAAAAAAGGTGCCGGTATTCTGTACGGGTGGTGAGTATTGCCACACACAAAAAAGCCCTGAGTCTATCTATGACATTTTTATCCTTCCTCGGGGCAACACACATGGTTTTCCCTTCCTCATTTTTTTCCTCTCACAACAATCCCATGAGTCAATTTAGGCTGAGAATGTGTGAAGGGCACAAGGTGATCCCGTGAGGTGCAATGTAGGGTTCGGATCTGAACTCAAGTCTCTCTGATCCTAGTGAGATGCTCAAACCACTGCTCCACTCTACCTCTTGCTCCGATTGGTGAAGAGACAATCAGCCAGAAAATCTTGTTTTGACTACTGTAATGAGCAGCTGCCTTCCCTTTTGGATCTTCACTGCGGTGCTGGCCTTTCATGGTTCCGCCCTGCTTCTCTTAGTGTCAAACCATGCTTCGCTTTGCTCACTTTTGTTGCCATAGCTATCGGGGGAGGGGATTCCTGCGGGGAGGGGGGGTTGAGAGAATGAGTGAGAGAATGGGACCTTTGCTTCTAGAAGTCATAACT
>NW_015169296.1:63990-64121 GCF_001447785.1 Gekko japonicus
ATGCCAGATTGGTGGTAACTAGGGCCAGGGCGTTCTCCCTGGCAGCGCCAACGCTGTGGAACGAGCTCCCCAATGAGATTAGAGCTCTACAGGACCTCCAGCAGTTCTGTAGGGCGGTAAAAACGGAGCTG
>NW_015169296.1:64506-77005 GCF_001447785.1 Gekko japonicus
CCCGCCCCCTGGGCTCTTTACTGCCGGAGCTCCGCTCCTGTGCACTCCTGCAGGAAATGACCCCTGCCTAACTGTATGCATTGAAATTGTATGAATTGTATTTTATTTTGTATTTGCTAGTTTTAAACTGTTTGTTGGTTTAAAATTGTAGCTGTATTTATTTATTTAGCCTAACTGTATGTATTGAAATTGTATGAATTGTATTTTATTTTGTATTTGCTAGTTTTAAACTGTTTGTTGGTTTAAAATTGTTTGTAAGCCGCCCTGAGCCGCTTTGGCGGGAGGGCAGGGTAGAAATTTAATAAATATAAATAAATAAATAAATAAATCTCTGTAGTCTGGAGATAATTTCAGAAGAACTCCGGGTACCACCTGGAGATTGGCAACCCTGAGCAGGGAGAAAATTAAAACCATTCTACGCGTCGACCATCATCATGCATGATCTCTGAGCAAATGCTTCCACGGGTTCACAAATCTGCAGGAAACAGAACGCTAGGCTGTGACCACACACACTAAATAATTCACTTTCAATCCACTTTCAATGCACTTTCAAACTGGATTGTGCCATTTCGGGTCCATTCTGCACTGGCTTTTCCCGCCGTTGTTTTGGCAAACCCACAGTGGAACAGAAATTCCCCTCTGCATTCCATGCTACTTTCACTTTCTTTGTTCATCGGATTTTTATGGTACTGCCGCACTGCATGCTGGTTTCACTTCCTTTGATCATCAGGTTTTTATGGCACTGTCTGCATAGATTTATGGGCGTTTTATGGTCTTTCGGGGAGACTCTGCAGTCAGTATGGCGTTGGTCCCAGGGTATTTGAATGTAGTTTTGAGTTGCATCTTTTTCTGTTCCTGTGTGGGTTTGGTAAAACAACGGAGCGGATGCTAGATGCAGACTGGGCCTCACTGTACAGTAAAATCCAATTGGGAATCGCATTGAAAGTGGATTGAAAGTGGATTCTGTAGTGTGTGTGATCGCAGCCTTGGTCACATTCTGGCACCACAAGGGTTTAGTTATGCATCCATGTGTCTGAAAGGGTACTTTTCCCCCTTCTTGCCCCTGTCTTCCATTCTGCGACCACCAAACAGCCTCCCTTGATTTGGGTGCCAATAAAGGCTCTCTGGGCATGTGCAGAGTAGAGTCCCCCAACTCCTTGTTGTCTGTTGTTCAGTCGCACAGTCGAGTCCGACTCTTCGCGACCCCATGGACCAGATCCGCCAGGCCTTCCTGTCTTCCACTGTCCTCTGAAGTTTGCTCAATTTCATGTTCGTTGCATCTATGACACTGTCTAACCATCTCCTACTCCCTCCTTTCTATGCATGCACGAGCGTGTGAGCAGCTAGGCCCGTGGGAGGCATTTTGCACACCCTCTGCTTTCTTTAAAAAGGGGAAAGATGTTTATTTACTACGGTTTAACAATCCAGAGGGCATCACACAGGGGAAAATGGATATTGTACACACAGGTCTATAGCAGGTCTAATAACACACGCTCACTTTTCCCCCCTGTCACGTTGCAACTGAGTTATAGCAACCCCATAGGGTTTTCAGGCAAGGGATGTCCAGAGGTGGCTTGCTATTGCCTGTCTTTTTATTGCAACCCTGGACTTCCTTGGTGGTCTCCCATCCAAATACTAACCAGGACTGGCCCTGCTTAGATGCTGAGATCTGATGAGACTGAACTATCCTGGACTATCCAGGTCAGAGCACAGTGTTTACGTTTATAGCCACTGTAATGTATGGCCCAAGCAGTACTAGGAGCTGCGGTGGCTCAAGTGGTTAAGACGCTGAACTGCAGGCTGTGGAAGGTCAGTAGTTCAGCAGTTCGAGACCCGGATGCCGCATGACAGAGTGAGCTCCCGTCTCTCGTTCCAGCTCCTGCCAACCTAGCAGTTCAATATTATATCGCTCTATGTCCAGCATAAAAACCTGCAGTTTAACTCTAGGGCGAGATGCAGCGACATACATGATGTAATATTGAATAGACCACTAGAGGGAGCAAAACACATGTGGAAAAGGAAAAAAACCAACAAAGCAAAGTGGACACACAAGCAACAAAAGTGAGAATGTGGAAGAGCCTAGTGTCTGGATGGAAGACCTTCTGAGATCCTTTGTAGACCCTAGACAGAAGAAAGGCAGAGAATCCATTGAGACACAGCTGGCTGAAGGCTTTTTGGAGCCTTAGATGAGCTTTGATTTACACACACACAGATTCAGTAGAGAGAAATATGAGAAGTCATCCCATTGAACCTCAATTGAAGGGACAGGACATTTTTGTCTCCAGGTTGTTCGCAATTCTAGACTTAATAGGCCAATAGTCCAACTCCATTCAGCATTGGCATTTTAAAGGTAAAGGTAAAGGTTCCCTTGCTCGAAAGCCAGTCAAATCCGACTCATCTCCGTTTCAAAGCCGAAGAGCCAGCACTGTCCGAAGACATTTCCGTGGTCATGTGGCCAGCATGACTAAACACCAAGGCGCACAGAACGCTGTTACCTTCCCACCGAAGTGGTACCTATTTATCTACTTGCAATTTCTTGCTTTCGAACTGCAAGGTTGGCAGGAGCTGGAACTAGAGGCGGGAGCTCACTCCATCAGCGGCACCCGGGTCTCGAACTGCTGAATTACTGACCTTCCACAGCCTGCAGTTCAGTGTCTTAACCACTTGAGCCACTTTTTTGGCATCCCTCTAATCCTGGGTCCCTATGCAGTCGCCCAGGTCTGCCTAGTGGTTGGGCCGGCCCTGCACAGAATTCCCTCTAAGTTCACTCACACATACACACACATACGAAACACTTTCTCCTGAGTTCTGATGAGTAGGATTCCTGCTTTCTTCATGCGGCGCTGACGGTTAGGTCAGCCCTGGGGAGCACAAGATGCAGCATTTGCTTATGCACTCTGAGTGCCAACCCGTTACAAACATGTGTGCAGAAGCCTAAAATGAAGTGACACTTTACATTAGCAGCGGCGCTGTACCAGTTAAGGGCACGTGTGTATCTCTGCAAGATGTTACTCCTTGTGCCGCGAACTCCCATAACTATCCCATCTGTCAAGATCTGTGAATGCAGCGATTGCGATTGATGCAACTCCCAACCACACACAATTCACAATCGCACGAATGTTGGCTGAACATTCAGGATTTTGACGGAGGACTGTGTGTAAATAGGTTACTGTGGGTTTTGAATACCGACTGACCTTTTGAAAGTATTCTACATCTCTATCAAACCATCTTTTCTGAAAACCATTTCTGCAGCGCTCCCCACAGATAAATGGGTACCGATCACTTTTAACTCCATCTTGCCTTTAATTTTAAAAGTCATGCATAAGGGGGGAGGGGAGGGAGAAGAAAGAGGTGACTTTCAAAGGGGGTTTTAATGACATAAAATGGTTTTGCAATTGATCATTATACATATCATATTCCAGCATGAGATCATACATACTGTCAGCATGACAGAAACCCCTCATAATAGCAACACGAGGGCATGGCTCAGGGGTTTTTTTAGAAGGCCAAAAAAAGTTACCAATTTTTTTTTTTTTGGCTGGGACAAAAGACCACAATTAGAGGTGTCTTTTGAAACGAGGGAATAAAAGCTCAGAAAGTGGTATATTTGAGGACTTCTTGAATGTGTTTTAAACTTTCAGATCATTTCTGAAGTGCCCGTTTTTAATGAGACAAACCACAGATGAAAAGTGGATGAAAATAACTCTGAATGAACAATCAGGGGAGCACTTGAAAAATCAGGAATGCTCGAGAGGATTCATGAAAAGGCATTTAGCTCAGCACTGTGTGCCACAAAAGGTTCAAAACTGGCTTATCACCGTGTAATTTGATTGTTGAAATAGCAATTTTTGGGGGGAGGCCCATACCTTTTGCAAGTTTTCGGAGGCTCTAACTCAAGGGAAGGGGTCTACCATGGCTTTGGGTGACTCCGGCCAAGCCTTCTGGACAATCGTCTCCATGATATCCAATGTTCAACACCACACAAACATCCATCAATCCTAGACCAATGGCTTGCATCCAGGCGCAGTGTCCTCCTTGGGCACTGTACCATGTTTTTCTTCTAGCTACTTCCCCCATCTGTCCCTCGAACACAACCAGGGAAAACTGGGAACCAGCAAAAGTTGTCAAAAACGCTGTCTTCTTCCTCATAAACATGCAAGTCTGGGCCTGTTTTGTTTCGTTCTTTGCTCCCTTCTTCTCACCAGGGATGCCAGCCTCCAGGTGGGACCAAGGGATCCTGTGGAATTACCAGGGCTACTTTTGGGCAGGAACGCACAGGAAAGGAGCTCCGGCTGGCCACACCCACTACAGCCAAAACCTCTCCATGCGTGGCTACAGAGGGAAGGCCTAAAGAGCAACCCCCTGCCCCCGGTGACTCCAAGGCGGGTGGGCCAGGGGGGCCCTGAAAGGATCAGGGAGGCATTTAAACACCTCCCTGTGCCCTCCCTAGCCTATCCAAGGGCCGGCTTGCCTGGGTGCCCAGCAGCCGTGGAGCACCCGGGCAAGCCAAGGGAAGGCATGGGGTGTGGCCTAATGTGCTAATGAGTTTCTGCTGTTGGGTGTGGCCTCTTATGCTAATGAGTTCCTGCTGGGCTTTTTCTACAAAAAAAAAGCCCTGGGAGTCACAAACTAAAAGAGCTCATTTCCTCTGGAGAAAAGGGCTGCTTTGGAAGGTGGACTCCGTGGCACTATACCCCTTCCTTCCTCAAACCCTCCTTTCCCCAGACTCTACCCCCAAACCTCCAGGAATTTCCCAACCTGGATCTGGCAACCCTACCATATAACTTGTATATTTGTCAATAATCACAAGTAACTAACAGTGCAATCCTAGACAGCGTTTCACCAGTATAAGCCATTTGATTTCAGTGGACTTAAACGGAAACAACTTTGACTAGGGTCGAATCTGCATTTGCATTTTTAAATCAGTTTCGTGCTGCTGTGACGCCGGCTTTCTCTGAACGTTCTTTGGAGAAGATTCATTTCAACCAGTGCGGAGGCACAATGACAGCGGAGCCACCAGGAGAGGGCGATAAACATATGCAGACATGCAACAGTATGCTAGCTCTGTTCAGGTATGAAAACGAAACCAAATGTAGACAGCTTTTTTGAAGACGGAGTCAGAAGGCTGGGACACCGGTGGGAAAGACAAATGCAGATTCGACCTAGGATTGCACTATTTATCACAGGGATGCCAGCCTCCAGGTGGAACCTGGAGATCCCCTGGAATTACAGTTGATCTTCAGACCACAGAAATCAGATCCCCTTGGAAGAAATGGATGTGTTGGAGGGTGGACTCTTTGGCATTGGACCGCACTGAGGTCCCGGTCCTCCCCAGGCTCCTCCCCCAGAACTCCAGGTGTTTCCCAGTCTGGATCTGGCAACCCTACCTTTGCTGATGGCCAGAGAAGACCTGGCAACCCTCTATCCTCCACTATCTCCAAAGCCAATCTTGATACCCAGTTCAGGAGTCCACCTTCTTGCCATCATTTTTCATTTCATTCATTACAATCCAAGATCAGTCAATGTAAGAGCATTAGCTAAACACAAATAAAACATGCACAAACCATAAAAATTCTTAATGAAGTCCTAGTTTTAGTAATACGGGGCATTTAATAAAAGGACTGAAGCATCTGCTTTCTTATCAGCTGAACCAAAGCGCAAAATCTGGCCACCTTAAGAGCGATTTCATTAAGGAACTCTGCAAGGAGTGTAGATATATAATATGTATCAGATCTGCCTGGAAACTTAAATAAAAAGAGGGCTAACATTCTGGGAATGAATAGCCTTACAAAGCGAACAATGAAGTAACACACGTTTGACCGTTTCCATGGCGTTCAGCTGGCAAAAACACAAATGATGGGAATAAGGGATACCTGCGTATTTGCCTTGCATGGGGCTGAATGTTGAAATGGGGGAGGCTTTTGAATTCAGAGCCAGGCGGTCTGGTGTAGTGGCTTGGTATAGCAGTTAAGAGCGGTGGACTCTAAACTGGAGAACCGAGTTTGATTCCCCACTCCTCCACATGCAGCCAGCTCAGAGCTCTCTCAACCCCAACTACCTCACAGGGTGTGCGTGGTGGGGAGAGGAAGGGAAGGAGACTGTAAGCTGTTGTGACAGTTCTAGTGAAGGGCAGGGTATAAATCATCATCATCATCCTCTCCTCCTCCTCCTCCTCCTCTCTTTAAGAACATAAGAGCATAAGAGATGCCAATGTTGGATCAGGCCAAAGGCCCATCCAGTCCAACACTCTGTCTCACACAGTGGCCAGAAATACCAGTGCCATCAGGAGGTCCACCAGTGGGGCCAGGACATTAGAAGCCCTCCTACTGTTGACACACACCCCCAAGCACCAAGAAGACAGAGCATCACTCGCCCCAGAGTCCCTATCTATACCTTGTGGCTAATAGCCACTGATGGACCTCTGCTCCATAAGCCTATCTAATTCCCTTTTGAAGCCGTCCATGCTTGTAGCCGCCACCACTTCCTGTGGCAGTGAATTCCATGTGTTAATCACTCATTGGGTGAAGAAGTACTTCCTTTTATCCGTTCTAATCCGACCGCTCAGCATTTTCATGGAGTGCCCACGAGTTCTTGTATTGTGAGAAAGTGAGAAAAGTACCTCTTTCTCTACCTGCTCAACAGTGGGAGGGCTTCTAATGGTGGACCTCCTGATGGCACTGGTATTTCTGGCCACTGTGTGACATAGAGTGTTGGACTGGATGGGCCTTTGGCCTGATCCAACATTGGCGTCTCTTATGTTCTTATGTTCTTATGTGAGAAGGGAGAAAAGTACCTCTTTCTCTACCTGCTCTATCTCATGCATAATCTTATAAACCTCAGTCATGTCACCCCTCAGTCGTCGTATCTCCAAGCTAAAGAGCCCTAAGCGCCTTAACCTTTCCTCATAGGGAAAGTGTTCCAACCCTTTTATCATTCGAGTTGCCCTTTTCTGCACTTTTTCCAAAGCTATAATATCCTTTTTAAGGTGTGGTGACCAGAACTGCACACAGTATTCCAAATGAGGTCACACCATTGATTTATATAGGGGCATTATGATATTGGCTGATCTGTTTTCAATACAGCTCTATTGTTTTCCCCCAGTTTTCCCCCAGCTCTAGGTGATAGCTCTCAAGCTGAGAGCCAAAGGCAAAGAGCCCCTTGACTTTTCCTGTCTGAATACAGAGGTTTCTAAATACAGAGGTTTCCTGTCTGAATACAAAGGTTTCAAATTCCACAACTTAGTTCCTCACTGTGGAAGAACAATTTCCTTATGCTGATCCAGAATATCTTCCCCATCAGCTTCATCAGGGGGCCTCCGAGTTCTAGCATTATTGGGGCCTTATTATCTAGTGGATGGGTCCCCGACTTTTTTGAGCCTGCAGGCAGGAATTCTGACAAAGGGTGGTGGTTGTTGTCGTTGTTCAGTTGCACAGTCGAGCCCGATTCTTCGCGACCCCATGGACCACATCACGCCAGGCCCTCCTGCCTTCCATCTTGCTCTGGAGTTGCATCTATGACACTGTCTAGCCATCTCATCCTTTGCCGTCCCCGTCTTCTTTGACCTTCAGTCTTTCCCAGCATCAGGGTCGTCTCCAGTGAGTGCTCCCTTCTCACTTGGTGCCCTGAGAGGCAGGGCCGCAAACACAAAGGGAGCCCAAGCGCTGGGGCAAAGAGGGGTAATTAAAAATAGGCTAGAAAAGAGGCGTGAGAGAATGACACAAACGGTGTGGTGGCAGCTGCCACGGAAACAATGTTATTTTGATCTGCATAGTCAATCATTGTAGTTTTTATGCTGTTGTAAGCCACCCTGAGCCGGCCATGGCTGGGAGGGCGGGGTATAAATATAATAAATAAATAAATAAATAAACAAACAAACCGGGCCTTTATTTGTTTGTTTGTTTGTTTGTTTGGGGGATTTTTATTCCTCCCTCCCCAAATGGTAGGGTTGCCAAGTTGATCTTCGCCAGGAGCGGGGGGCTCCCAGCCCGCGTCTGGTGCGCGCACACGTCATAGAGTTTCCCCTTGTATGGCCGTGGCCCTGCCCCCAGCGTGCCAGGCGTCCTCCCGTCACCTCCGGGTGCCGCACACATCGGCGAGGAGTTCCCCCCGGGGCCCGATCCGGCAGCGCCGGGGAACGGGCCTCTGAGGCGGGGGTTTCCCCGCCCCCCAGGGGGACTTGGGATCCCTACCAAATGGGCTCAGGGTGGATCACAACAAATCGAATCAAAGGCTCGCTACAATAAGATCACATTAAAATCGTAAGAACAATAAACAGTAAAAATTGGTAGCAGCAGTATAAATCTGTTGGGGCCACCAGGTGGAATCAGATGGGCCCTTTCTGCGGGTTGGGAACTAAAGCAGGGAGGCCAACTGAGGGGGACGCCCACCACCACAACTGAAGGCCTGGCGGAACAGCTCTGTTTTCTAGGCCCTGTGGAATGATAAAAGGTCCCACAGAGCCCTAATCTCCAATGGAAGCTGGTTCCACTGGGGTAGAAAAGGCCCTGGCCCAGGTCGAGGCTAAACAGATGTCCTTTGAGCCAGGGGTTACCAGTAAGGCTCTTTGGGGCACATATGGGAAGAGGCGGTCCTTGAGATATGTCGGTCTCAGGCCGCGTAAAGCCTTGGAGGTTATTACCAACTCCTTGAAATGGTCCTAGTACTCAATTGGTAGCCAGGGCAAGAGACACAATTGTGGCCGAATGCCCGCACAGGCGATGCCGTCAGCAGATATGCTGCCGCATTCTGGACTATTTGGACGTTCAGGATCCGTTTCAGGGGCCAACTTCAGTGGCAAATCTGAAGGTCTGCTGGGCGGGCCTGCTGGGCGGGCCTGCTGGGCGGGCCCCACCCCACCCAGTTTTCAGAAGCACCTGGTGGGCATCAAGAAAGGTGTTGGTGGGCAGAATGATACCCACAGGCACCACACGGGGGACCCTTGATCAATGCTCCCTCTAAGCTGTCTTGTGAGCAAAAATTCTACTTGGTGAGCTCCTGGCATTCAAGTTGTGAGCGAGCGATTTGGCTGCTGCATAAATTAGTTTGCTCTGGAGCCATCCTTCCCGAGCGAAGACAAAAATGTGTGAGCTGCAGGCTACAAAACCATGAGCTAGCTCACACTAACTCAGCTTAGAGGGATCATTGCCCCTGATCTAGTCTTATATCCAGTGGGTGAAAATCAGTCGTGAATGCTGCCCGCACAGTGAATTTTGTTTTCAAAATAAATGTTCACCGCCAGGACTTTTTTTGTAGAAAAAGCCCAGCAGGAACTCATTTGCATAACAGGCCACGCCTAACAGCAGAAACTCATTAGCACATTAGGCCACACCCCTGACAGCACAGCTCATTGGCACATTAGGCCACACCCCCATGTTACCAGAAGTGTGCTCATCCAGCCACACCCACCTTTTGCTTCTTATTCTGCTTACCTTGTTTGTTGTCAAAACTCAGGACTTTTTTTGTAGCAGGGACTCCTTTGCATGTTAGGCCACACACCCCTAATGTAGCCAATCCTAATGAGTTTCTGCTGTTGGGTGTGGCCTATTATGCTAATGAGTTCCTGCTAGGCGTGGCCAACTTGGAAGCCAGCCGGAACTCCGTTCCTGTGCGGTCCTGCCCAAAAATAGCCCTGCTCACCACACCACGTGCTGGTTATGAGTGGTGCCTTTCTCAAAAAACCATTCATGAACTGAGAGCGGGTCAGGGCCCCATTCCACCATGCTTTGCCAAGGAATTTGGTGGTTTGAAAGTCTACCTCTGGCTGTTCAGAAACGATGTGAAGTGCGTGTCCCCTCCACTGATGGATCAAAAGACAAACCTGTCTATAACATTCCTCTCCATTTTGCCAAGAATGGATCCCCAGGTGGTCGCCCAAGATGTCAACTCAACATGGATTGCTTAACATCAGCAATTCCATAATATGTAGGCTTTAACTCCACCATAGGTCGAATTTGTAATGCACGCTCTCAGTAAAAAAAAAAAAAGCAAAGACAAATGAGAGATGTTCAAGGCCAACTTCATGTTTAGATAAAATATTCTTCTCCCCCCCTTCCAAAAAAAAAAAGCTAGACAACACAATGCAAAGCATTAATCAGAAAAGACGGTAGGTTTCAAGTACCTACGACAAACAAAGGCACTATTGCTCAAACTAATCCACTAATGGAATTTCCCCCCCTCCACCCGAAAGCCCTCCAAGGATTTTCATAAGTACTTCATGATATCCCAACGTGCTAGTCTTTGCACTGGGATCACTGCAGAGCTGGAAGATCTGTAAAATGCCATGTAGCGGGAGGGCTTCCTATTTGTTATACAGGAGGAGGCTCCAGAGAGTAAATTAATCCATTCAAGGTCAAGTGTGTTTTATGTTCGGTAAATTGACTTGAGCTTAATTCCGATGCCAGCCACATGTCTGAGTTAAGCTTGCTGCTAAAAGCTTGCCGAGAGAGAAGCACGTACCTCAGGACAACTTTGACTCCATTTTTCAAAGAAGAGGCACACACCCCAAATCCAGGAATCAGGTGAATGGGAACACATCAAAACAGAGGACAAAACAGAGGACGTTGTTGGCTTGTTGTAAGAAAACTATGACACTCGTTGTCTGCTAGCTGAGATATTGCCAACCCCCTCAAAGAACTTACAGAGGGAGAAATCAGGATAAACTCAGAATGTGGATGTTCTTCTGAAGCAAGCCCACCTGGAAACTGTCAAGAATAAGACGTTGGGATCTGTCCTTCGGCTTTCCATTGATTGTTCTAAACATTTTTATCTGTTACAAATCAGGCAGGAGAGTAGTTTTCTCACAAAAACGTTCAATGGAATTTAGGGTTTAATGTTGAATGGAATCCAAAGGTGTGGTGATTCAAGGCACAAAGGGCTGCTTGGTTCCATACGAGCTTGTCAGAGATCTTCTGGGAATGACCTTTTTTGGAGACCTCACCAGGTAAGGTGGGTGGCTGACAGAGATAAGGCCCTTCGTAACTTGACTGCAAAATTCCTGCCAGCTAGGCCCCCCCCCATTTTAAATGTCAAGTTATAATAACAATTGTGAGCCACCAAATAACAACTTCGGGTCAGAAGGTGTCCGATATGCTACTGGGGAAGAGCAGAGGGCAAGTACAAGTAACCCCAGAAAGAATGAAGCGGCTGGGCCAAAGCAAAAAGGACACTCAGCTGTGGATGTGTCTGATGGTGAAAGGAAAGTCCGATGCTGCAAAGAACAAGTAACCCCAGAAAGAATGAAGCGGCTGGGCCAAAGCAAAAAGGACACTCAGCTGTGGATGTGTCTGATGGTGAAAGGAAAGTCCGATGTTGCAAAGAACAGTACTGCATAGGAGCCTGGAATGTAAGATCTATGCATCAAGCTAAGTTGGATGTGGTCAAAAATGACATGGCAAGACTGAACATCGACATCTTGGGAATCAGTGAACTTAAGTGGATGGGAATGGGTGAATTTAACTCAGAAGACCATTATATCTACTACTGCGGCCAAGAGTTGTGAAGAGTCGGATTGACTGTGCGACTGAACAACAACAACAACAACAAATAACAACCAATCCATGGTGGTTTTCAACGCAAGAGTTGGACAGAGGTGATTTGCCATTGCCTTTCTCTGCACAGCAATCCCTGGCTTCCTTAATTCTTGTCTCCCATCCAAATACTAACTCTGGCCAACCCTGGTTAGCTTCCAAGCTCTCACAAGATCCAGGCAGGGGAGGTTATCAGGCTGCTAGATGTCACATTTATTCACTCTGCGTCTCTACTCCACTGGATAAGATAAATGGGATTTTTGTCTGAGGGTTCTGGGTGGAGGGTGGGGGGTGGAACTCACAAGTCCTGTCCACCTCATCAAAAATGAGCTACAGTCTCACCAAGATGTCTTGTTCGTGGTGGTTGCAACTGTCTTATGGCAACCCTGTAGGGTTTTCAAGGCAAGGGACATTCAGAGGTGGTTTGCCATTGCCGGCCTCTGTGTCACGATCAGGGCTCTTTTTTTCTGGGAGAACGTGCCAGAACAGAGTTCTGGAACCTCTGACAAAATTCTTTCTAAAATGTTTAACAGTTCATGGTTTTCCAGTGTACAGAGTGAAAACTTCATTTCCCTCTCGAGAGTTCCGGGCCAGGGTTCCCTCTCAACTGAGTCAGTGTGAGCTAGCTCAGAGTTTTTAGCCTCCGGCTCACACATTTTTGTCTTAGCTCAGGAAGGATGGCTCCAGAACAAACTAATTTATGCAGCAGCCAAATGGCTTCCCTCACAACTTTAATGCCAGCAGCTCACAAAGTAGAATCTTTGCTCACAAGACTCCACAGCTTAGAGGGAGCATTTTCCGGCACCTCTTTAAAAAGAAAAAAGAAAAAAAAGAGCCCTGGCATGACTCTGGACTTCTTGGATGTTCTCTTACCCAGATACTAACCAGGGCCAACCCTGCTTAGCTTCTTTGATGAGATCAGTCTAGCCTGGGTCATTCACAGGGCTTTTTTTGTAGAAAAAGCCCAGCAGGAA
>NW_015169296.1:78051-82428 GCF_001447785.1 Gekko japonicus
CTCCAGAGCAAACTAATATATGCAGTAGCCAAATTGCTCGCTCACAACTTTAATGCCAGTAGCTCATAAAGTAGAATTTTTGCTCACAAGACTCCACAGCTTAGAGAGAATGTTGATCACGACAAGGGGTGAAAAGCAAGTGGAAGACAAGGAAGACCCTGCTTCACTGCAGCTGTGTTAGAAGGTGCTGCAGAAATTTCTTAAAAACCAAGAGCTGTAGAAGGAGCTCAGTGTCATCCAGAAAAGAAGAAGAAGAAAAAGAAGAGGAGGACATTGGATTTATACCCCACCCTTCACTACCCAAAGGAGTCTCAGAGCAGTTTACAATCCCTTTCCCTTCCCCTCCCCACAACAGATACCCTGTGAGGTAGGTGGGGCTGAGAGAGCTCTCTCGGGGACTGCCCTTGAGAGAACAGCTCTGAGAGAACTCGTGACTGACCCAAGGTCACACCAGCAGATGCATGTGGTGGAGTGGTGAGGAATCAAACCCGGTTCTCCCAGATTAGAGTCCGCGTTCCTAACCACTACACCAGCCCAGTATGCTATTGGCAGCCAGTGCAGTGTCTTTAGCATAGGCTGGATGTGCTCCCACATAGAGAGACCCATCAACAGCCTGGCCGCTGTTCAGGGAAGTACACCTTTCATCTTTGTTTATTCTTTCCAAGACCTTTGGCGTTTCAGTGGGGAAGGCGCTGGAGGCCCCCCCAGTGCTTCCCTTTCCCCCAACCCGGCAGCCGAGAGTGATAGATCATCGGAGCGCTAACGCGCTGATGATGTGTTACACTAATACATCCTTGCATTGGCAATGCTCTAATGATCTGCCGGGGCTTTAAATCACCGCTGAGCTGTCAGCGAGATGATGTGTTACTTTGAGATATGGCCGTGATCAAAAGAAAGTATTGGGAGAACCAACAATGGGAGATTTGATTTTTTTTTTTCCAAGAATTGGTTGGTATTCTTAAAAGAGAACGATTTTAAAAATAGGGGAGTGGGGGATGTTGTTAAAAATACCCCCCAAAAAAAGATGATTTGCTTCATGCTCACGGTGAACACAATTTCAAATTTATTGAAATTGTATTTATCTGCTTTATTCCTATCTCACTGAAATAGACTGGGTTCAGACGTGTAGAAGTGATCCGCTCATAGTTTATTAGCGATTCAGCAAAGGAAAGAAGACTGCAATCCCTGGCCGAAGCCAGGAATTTATGCCTGAAAAGGCTTACACCCAAAAACACCCCACTCCCAACGATAGGCTATTTACACTACATTGCTATTCCATTGGTTTACTCTAGGATCCCTATCTCCCTACTGGTCCATTCTGGGATCCTAGCCAGCTATTGTTATGCATCCCAAGCTCAGTCCTTCTGCAAGGGCAGTTCAGGCTCAATACATAACACTCACCTTTCTCCCCAGTGAGGACCCAGAGCAGCTGACATCATTTTCCTCTGCTCTGTTTTATCCTCACAACAACCCTGAGAGGTAGGTGAGGCTGAGAGGGGGTGACCCAGCAAATTTCCATGCAGGGCTGTCAGAGTCAGGTTGAGAAATCCCTGGAGATTTGGGGGGGGATGAAGCCTGGGAAGGAGAGGGACCCCGATAGGGTACAATGCCATAGAGCAAGGGTGTCGAACTCCTTTGTTATGAGGGCCAGCTCTGACATAAATGAGGCCTTGTTGGGCCGGGCCATGTGTGTCATAAAATGTAATGCCAGGTAGTGGAGATATAGACTTTATAAAGGATACAAACACAAAGGTGGGGGGTTTTTTACTTAAAATAAAAACATGCTTAAAACATTAGCACTCTTGCAATATTTTATTTAACACTATCTGATAACTGACACCTCTTGCTCTGAATTATTGCATCAAAATGTCTGTGCTGTTGCAATCTTGAGTATGCTGTTCAGGTGTGTATCTATAAGCTGCAACCCTACTTTTGATGTATTGACATTCACCACAGAAATCTCATGCTCAGAGTTCTGAGTTTAGGACCCAGGGGAAAACATGAAATGGATGAGCAATTGAGAGAGTCTGGCAAAGTAAGCTATGATGCAGCAGCAGCAGCAGAACGGGAAGCAGGAGACGGCCAGTTCTGGTGCGGGCCTGATGAAAGCCCTCTCAGGGCCTGATGGAAGCCCTCTCAGGGCCTGATCCGGCCCCCGGGCCGCATGTTTGACACCCTTGCCATAGAGTCCACCCTCCAAAGCAGTCATTTTCTCCAGGGCAACTGATCTCCATAGCAATGATGGATTTTATTCACGGCCAATGAAGAAGAAGGAGAAGAGATTGGATTTATACCTTCACTACCCAAAGGTGTCTCAGAGCGCCTTACAAACACCTTTCCCTTCCCCACCCCACAACAGACGCCCTGTGAGGTGGGTGGGGCTGAGAGAGCTCTGACACAAACTGCTCTTTTTCAAGGACAGCTGTGCCAGAGCTTGTGACTGACCCAAGGTCACATCAGCAGGTGCAAGCGGAGGAGTGGGGAATCAAACCCGGTTCTCCCGGATTAGAGTCCGCACACTTAACCACTACACCAAACTGGCTCTCTCAATGCCAGCAATCAGTATAAAACTAAAACCATAAGGTGATACAACAACAATAAAATAAGGGTAAAATACAGTTTAAAACCTTGGGGATTCTTGGAATACAAAACTATTGGCAAAGAGATGCGTCACAATTTTCCGCCTGAGGTAGTGAAGGACCGGGTATAAATTCAATCTCCTCTTCTAGACCAGTCTCATCCGATCACAGAAGCGAAGTATGTGGTCAGTATATGGATGGGAGACCACCAAGGAAGACCAGGGTTGCTACGCAATGGCAGGCAATAGCAAACCACCTCTGGATGTCTCTTGTCTTGAAAACCCTACAGGGTTGCCATAAGTTGGTTGCCACTTGAAAGGGGGGGGGGGTGTAGTTGATTTCCGAAGTCAGCATCCACCTGTATTGAAAAGTAATTCTTTCAGACAAATTATCAGCCTTCTGGATGATTTCTCATTTCTCAGCCCTGACCAAAATTCCCCTGTTCAGTTTTGCTTTACTTTTCTGTGACTTGAACCTGTGAGACTTTATTGTTGCAACATTTTCTGCTTCTCACAACAATCGTTCCTCCTGTGAATAGCCTCTTTTTCAATGTGATTTAAGGCCCAAGAATGTAACAGCAGCCTTGCTGGATCAGACCAAGGGTCCATCGGCCCAGCATCCTTTTTCCACCATGGCCAAGCAGATGATTTGTGAATCAATCGATCAGCATCATGCACAATACATATATCATTCAAAGGTCATCTTCTGTATGCATAAATTGCTCACAAATGGTGTGTCAAAGCTGTACAATGCGCATGAATGACACTGGCGATGCCAGTAGCAAATAGCAGTGAAATCACCGATTTAAAAACTATATAAACAGATATTAAAAGAAATGTAATAGGGAACATTCGTTCGTCTCTATCAAGTTCTCCATTTCAACTTCATCCCTTTGTTGTTAACAATAGGAGGATGAACCACTTACTGATTTGATTCATAACAACTGCCGAAGTGTGAAAATAAAGTCATGCGATACACTGGTGTGCTATCAACCTGCATGTTTGAAAACTGGCAATTTCAGATCCACATAGATTTTCAAAACATGGCGATATGGATAAACATATGGAGCAGAGGTCCAAGATAAATAGGTACCGCTTCGGTGGGAAGGTAACAACGTTCCGTGTGCCTTGGTGTTTAGTCATGCCGGCCACATGACCACGGAAATGTCTTCGGACAGCGCTGGCTCTTCGGCTTTGAAACAGAGATGAGCACCGCAACCCTAGAGTCGGACTCGACTAGCTTTCGAGCAAGGGAACCTTTACCTTTTACCTTTATATTGGTCTTCCCAGCCTCACCACAAATAAAATAAGTATGTTACTGTATTTTCAGCCAATTTTGAAGACGGACATGACTATCCATACTTCTTCTCACATATGTTGCTCTGTATGTGGAAGCTTCAGCTTAACAAGTGTTGGAATATACAAGGTCTATAATGCACCTACTTGAAGAAGATTATAGGAAAAGCCTATAGGGGACAGCTGAAAGACTGCTAGTTAGTATGGGACTTCCCACAATTCCAAATTCTTCCTGTCTTCTGACTGGCTCTTTTTTTAAGCAGCTGATGCTCCATTCCTTTGCATGTTTAAACTCTGCCAACAACGTTCCTGCATTATTGGCACCCTTCCTATACATGGAAAACTACACACATGGGAAAACTGAGAGAAGTTAATGACATGGATTAAAGTTATTCACTTAGCTGAATAAATGCATTACACTAATTTACTGTATTTGCAATTTTTAGGGAAAACATATACACATCAAAAATTACATTTCTAAAATATTATCAGATAATTCCAGT
>NW_015169296.1:82698-88441 GCF_001447785.1 Gekko japonicus
CTGATGGGACTTGGGTTTTGGCCACTGTGTGACACAGAGTGTTGGGCTGGATGGACTATTGGCCTGATCCAACATGGCTTCTCTTCTCTGTAATCTTGATGCTTTGGGGGCAAGAGTGGGAGGGTTTCTGGAGTTCTGGCCCCGCTGGTGGACCGCCTAATGACACTTGGGTTTTGGCCACTGTGTGACACAGAGTGTTGGGCTGGATGGGCCATTGGCCTGATCCAACATGGCTTTTCTTATGTTCTTAACTCCTGCAATATCTTACCAAAAAGCCTTGTGTTCAAAAAGCAAATTGGATATAGAAAGGAAAGCATCCAGTATTGGGACTTCAGCATATCCCTATTTTAAATCAGAAAGGATGGAGATGAGTCGAGACACCTACTGGAAAAAGTAACAACTCATTTTGATTCGGCATCTCCATTTGAAGCCTGCCACCTTCCATTACAAAGAACCTTCTCCCTGACAATTCCACGGGTGAACTTTGACAAAAAAAACGATTGAAACTTATATCTGAGACAGCGAAGTCTTTATTTTTATATGCCTGATAACAAAAGTACAAGGTTAATAATAGCACAAATGAAAATATCCAACAGGCTTTAAAACTTAATTTGTTGAGGGGAGAGGCAGGGGAAGAAAAAGTCTTTGGAAATGGAACAAAGAGAAGTTTGACTTCTCCAACATGTTGTTATTGCGTATCCCTTTTTTGAAAAGAAAAATCCTATCAAGCTGCTTAAACAGAGCGTTTTATGTTCAAGACTGGCTTCTTCTTTTTTTTATTTCCAGAGCTTTGTTTTCAAAACATGCTTTTAAACTCAGAACAAAAAGGCCATCTTGTCTTCCCCAAAGCGAGGTCATTAAAAAGCAAGGCAACAGCAAAATGCACACACAAAATCACACATCTCCATACAAATGGTAGATGCTGATTGACTTTTCCCTATCTCATGCGGACACATGAAGCTGCCGTGTACTGAATCAGACCATTGGTCCACAGAGAACAGGATTGTCTACTCAGACCGGCAGCAACTCCAGGGTCTCAGGCAGGAGGTCTTTCACATTACCTAGTACCTGGTCCTTTCAACTGGAGATGCCGGAGATCGAGCCTGGGGCCTTCCGCATGCTAAGCAGAGGCTCTACCACTGAACCATGGCCCCTTTCTTCTTTGTTGTTGTTCAGTCGCACAGTCGAGTACGACTCTTCGCAACCCCATGGACCAGATCACGCCAGGCCTTCCGGTCTTCCGCCGTCCTCTGAAGTTTGCTCAACTTCATGTTCGTTGCATCTATGACACTGTCTAACCATCTCATCCTTTGCCGTCCCCGTCTTCTTTGACCTTCAATCTTTCCCAGCATCAGGGTCTTCTCCAGTGAGTGCTCCCTTCTCATTTGGTGGCCAAAGGATTTGAGCTTCAGTTTCATTATCTGGCCTTCCAGGGAACAGTCAGGGTTGATTTCTTTGAGGATTGACTGATTTGTTCTTCTTGCAGTCCAAGGGACTCTCAAGAGTCTCCTCCAGCACCATAGTTCAAAAGAATCTATTCTTCGGCGCTCGGCCTTCCTTATAGTCCAACTCTCACAGCCATACATGACTACTGGGAATACCATTGCTTTGACCATGCGGACTTTTGTTGGCAGGGTGATGTCTCTACTTTTTATCATGCTGTTTAGGTTCGCCATCGCTTTCCTCCCAAGGAGCAGGCGTCTTTTAATTTCATGGCTGCAGTCACAGTCTGCGGTGATCTGGGATCCCAGGAACGTGAAGTCTGTCACTACTTCCACAGCTTCCCCTTCTATTTGCCAAGGAGTGATGGGGCCGGATGCCATGATCTTAGTTTTTTTGATGTTGAGCTTCAAGCCCCTTGGAGTCCAGCTCATAAATTCATCCATTCTGTTCCATACGTAACACTGGCCATATCCACAGACTTTAAAAAGGTTTAGAAGAACAGAAGAGATTGGATTTATACCATGCCCTTCACTCGGAATCTCAGAGCGGCTTACAATCTCCTTTCCATTCCCCTCCCCACAACGAACACCCTATGTGGTAGGTGAGGCTGAGAGAGCTTTTTTGAGGACTGCTCTTGCGAGAACAGCTCTGAGAGAATGTGTGACTGACCCAAAGTCACACCAGCAGCTGCATGTGGAGAAGTGGGGAATCAAACCCAGTTCTCCCAGATTAGAGTCCGTGCTCCACTCCTAACCACAACACCAAACTGGCTTGCAAAATAAAGGTTTTTAAGAATTCAAAGGATGTGGCTAGTGGCATCAGTGTGTGCAAGGCCAGTTTGTTGTGCATGCACCCACTTGGGGCAATACAAGGCCCGGGGGCCCTAGTGATGTTGAGGAATTAAGAACATAAGAACATAAGGGAAGCCAATGTTGGGTCAGGCCAACGGCCCATCCAGTCCAACACTCTGCCACACAGTGGCCAAAAATACCAGGTGATATCAGAAGGTCCAGCAGTGGGGCCAGGACACTAGAAGCCTTCCCATTGTTGCCCCCCCAAGCACCAAGAATATTGGGCATCACTTGCCCCACAGTTCCTATCTATACCTAGTGGCTAATAGCCACTGATGGACCTCTGCTCCATATGTTTATCCAATTCCCTCTTGAAGCCGTCCATGCTTGTAGCCACCGCCACCTCCTGTGGTGGTGAATTCCACGTGTGTTGATCATTCTTTGAGTGAAGAAGGACTTCCTTTTATCTGTTCTAACCTGACTGCTCAGCAATTTCATTGAGTGCCCGTGAGTTCTTGTATTGTGAGAAAGGGAGAAAAGTACTTCTCTCTCTACCTGCTCTATCCCATGCATAATCGTATAATCTTATAAACCTCGAACATGTCACCCCTCAGCCGTTGTGTATCCCAAGCAATTAAACGGATAAAAGAACGGATTAGAACGGATAAAAGGAAGTACTTCTTCACCCAAAGAGGGATTAACACATGGAATTCACTGCCACAGGAGGTGGTGGTGGCTACAAGCATGGACAGCTTCAAGAGGGAATTGGATAAACATATGAAGCAGAGGTGCTCTCTGGTTCAGTGCCCAGAATCTCCAGTTGAAAGGATCAGGTAGGAGGTGATGTGAAAGACCTTTGCCTGGGACCCTGGAGAAGTGCTGCCAATCTGAGTGGGCAATACTGATCTTGCTAGACCAGTGCTCTGAGTCAGTATAAGGCAGCTTTGCATGTCCAACACGTGATCTGGCCTTCTTGGGAGCTGGAGCTGGTGAGAATCTGTCCTTATATATAATTGAATAGTGGGTGCCAAGGTTCTAATTCTAAAATGCACTCCCTTAGTGTATGGCTGATGGCACTGCTCCTCAGCATATATCGCCACCAATCAGAAGGCAAAGCCCGGGTCCCGCCCACACCACAACTGCTGCGACAACCTGGTCTTTTGCATATGGAAGCTGATTGGACTTCAGTCCATTCCACACCTCAAACTCCCCCCCCCCCCCAAGGCAGTTGGAATTTTCAGTTGCATAACATACCTCATAGGGGAGAGGAGAATGGGTAACAATGGTTACCACTCTCCAGGTGAGGGCTACAGATAACTCAAACATACAAATGCTCTTCAGGTAGCAGAGATCAGTCCCTCGGGAGAAAACAGTGGAATCTGACATTAAACCCTGCTGAGGTCGCCACAGGAAACTGACACTGTTTGCCCAAAGCCAGAGCACTCTCCCAGAGCCTCTTTCTAGATCCCGTTGTATTTATTTCCGCAACGGGCATTATTTCTAGTAATCTTATAATCTAGAGTTCTTGTATTGTGAGAAAGGGAGAAAAGTACTTCTCTCTCTACCTGCTCTATCCCATGCATAATCGTATAATCTTATAAACCTCGAACATGTCACCCCTCAGCCGTTGTGTATCCCAAGCAATTAAACGGATAAAAGAACGGATTAGAACGGATAAAAGGAAGTACTTCTTCACCCAAAGAGGGATTAACACATGGAATTCACTGCCACAGGAGGTGGTGGTGGCTACAAGCATGGACAGCTTCAAGAGGGAGTCTGGGGCAAGTGATGCTCTTTAATCTTGATGCTTGGGGGGCAACAGTGGGAGGGCTTCTAGTGTCCTGGTCCCACTGGTGGGGCAAGTGATGCTCTGTAATCTTGATGCTTGGGGGGCAACTGTAGGAGGGCTTCTAGTGTCCTGGCCCCACTGGTACACCTCCTGAGGGCACTTGGTATTTTTGGCCACTATGTGACAGAGTGGGCCATATGTGACTGGATGGCCCATTGGCCTGATCCAACACTGGCTTCTCTTATGTTCTTATGAACATTAAATTGCGCAGACACAAAGGAGAATCCTGACTTTTAGCCTGTAGATGGAGGACGTCTGCTTAAGTCACTGGTGTACCAGAAAAACTTCTACTGTCTTGTGGTTCAAAAACCACAATAGGACCATCTACTGACTCGACAGCCACTAATGAGAGCTGGCTTTGAGGTTCTGGGCAGGGTCTGGCTGCCGCGTGTGGGGATAAAAGAAGAGATAGGAACACTACAGTAACCCTGTCCACTTTAATTTGGGAAGCCCGCTGATGTCTCCCTGATCTGCCTTTTACAATATGGTGGGCCTGGCTTGCTGTGATTGGTGGAGTACTCTACAAACAAGGGCACTGCCATTGGCTATTGATGCCATTCATGTCTCTATGGAAACCCTTTTCTGGATATGAAGAACGAAGCGCGCCTCCAACTTTAGCTCAGATAAGATGTTTGGGAGTACCCCGGTCTCTGGCTGCACTTCATTGAACGTATCGTTCATCTTGTAGCAGGCTAAACAAACGACCGTGGTTTCTATGTCTCTGTCTCTTTTTAACCTACATCCATTTGGTCGAGGTCCCTGACTCGTCCTGCTTTGAAGTTCAAGAAGAAAGATGCTGTCTTTCATCAAGACGATTTGAAATAATGCTTTCTTGCAGCTGCGTCCTTTGTCAGCCCAGTGCCGCGCGAAGGAGGCAAACATCTCATATTGTGATGCAGATGCCCAGCTTACATCTGCAATGGTTTCCCATGGTCTTCAATGTATTCCTTCTATTATTCATAGAAACACAATGTAAATGAAGCTATAAATTTTACCACATACTAAATGTGGAGAGGAAATAATGGACATAGTGAATTATGAATGAATCACGGGTTACTGTAATTCCTGAAGGGTTCTGATGGAAGTGATTACAGCCGTGCAAAGACACAGCCGGGCCACTGATAGAGATGGGTCTTTCACAACGATTCCGGGGACGCCATGATTAATAAACAGAATTTATGCATTTAATTTTCATGCAGGTGGTGATTGTTGGAATGATTAAAGGCAAGCACATGACAATCCTGGCCAGAGACAGACAAGAACCCTGGCTTTTGAGATCATGGAGACTGGAGGAGATACATAATGCTCTGGAAAAATACGTTCCTTTCCTCCATTTTGCTACCCCAAATGTTCCTCCAGATTTCAACAAGCCACCAGCACACTGAATGGGTTATTTTGCAAGCCAATGTCTCCATGCAGGAAGACACAAATGGAGTTGTCCTGTCCGTATAAATGGTCAGAACACACTCCAATGTCAGGAGGCATCTTTTCAATCATTTCAAAGGCAAAGAAAGCTTGTTCTTGATTAAGATAGAAGCATTGTATGCCGGTCACGAGAAGTAATCGTTCCATTCAGGGCTTTTTTGGTAGGAAAAGCCCAGCAGGAACTCATTAGCATAATAGGCCACACCCAACAGCAGAAACTCATTAGCATATTAGG
>NW_015169296.1:88533-89258 GCF_001447785.1 Gekko japonicus
CGCGAGAGGTGGAATTTGCCCCTACGAGTCCAAGGCCACCATCCCGGGGCTCAGGGGGGTGGGGGAACATTCCCCCCCCCACCGTGTCCCAACTGGTGGCTGGTGGGAGCAGGGGGCGGGGCTTATGTGCCCGCCCCCTGGGCTCCTGACTGGCAGAGCTGTGCTCCGGTGTGCTCTGGCAGGAACCGAGGCCTGGAAATGACTCCTACAAGGGAAGGTCAAAGGAACTGGCTGTGCTTATGGTGGAGCTCAGAAGAATGAAGAGGAGCTATGACATTGAGTTTGTTTATTTAAAACATTCATATCCCATCTTTCTGCCTAATTAGATTCCTCAAGGTGGCAAACAACAGTTTAAGAGACATTAATAATCACCTTTTAAAGAGTGCACATGTATAAAATGAGCAAAAAAGTAAGGGAACAATGAATTAAACAGAAAGGTCTTCACTTGCTGACCAAACACAATGATTAGGGGGCACAGATGAAACTCTTGAGGAAGGAAATTTTCATAATTTTGGTGCCACAACCAAGAAAGCTCTTTCTTGGGTTCCCATCAGGGGTCATTTCGTAGAAAAAGAGCTAGAGGAACTCATTAGCATAACTCATTAGCATATGCCACACCCCCTGACATCACCGGAAGTGTGTCATAAGGCCACACACCCCGCCCCCAACGGTCCCGGCCACCACCGCCGGCCTTGCAGCTCCACTGCCGAGCCCCATGAGGGGCC
>NW_015169296.1:89422-97668 GCF_001447785.1 Gekko japonicus
CTGCCGAGCCCCATTAGGGGCCCGGCTGTGGACCTGCAAGGCTGGCGGGAGTGCAAGGAAGCCCCACGAAGACCCTCCCTGGCCCCAGGCAGGCAGGGGTGGGGAGAGGCAGGGAGGAAGCAACTTACCCTTCCTCTTCTCCTGCCTCCTCCTGGCTGAATGAGGGCCGGAAGCGGGGTGGCTTGAAGCAGGGGGCGGGGCTTCGTCATGTGCCCCGCAGCCCCGTACCTCACCCGGGGGAACTGCGTTCCCCCACGTTCCCCCCGAAATGACCTCTGGTTCCCATACATCTGACCACAGTTGATGAGGGCCCCCAAAGATAACCATTGTGGTTGGGTAGGTTCATACAGGAGCGGGCAGTCCTTCAGGTGTGTAGGAAGAGCTCTTCAAATACTAGATGGGATGACCACCAATGGAACCAAGGACTCCCCCCTCACAGGAGGTCTTGTCCTAGAGACTGGTCAACCATCACTCTGGAATTTCATAGATTTGGATTTCCTGAACACATCGAGGGGTTGAATGAGATTGTCTACAAGGCCCCCTCCAGCTCTAGTTCTGTAAGATATGAACCAAGCTATACACATTCAAATACTGCCTTTGATTTAGCAAAGGATTCTAGTTAGTAATCAGTCACAGCTTTATGGACAAGGTCAGTTTTTAATAAAGAAAGAAATGGGCCCAACTAGATGCTCTGGGACAGAGTTCCTGGTGTGAGGGTAGTCAGGAAGTTTCCCATTTTATAAAAGATCTATGGTGAGAGAAAATAACCAGCTTCAGGATTATAAAGACTGAAATCTATTAGTTGTCAGTGGCTCTGTGTTTGATTGCTGCCGTCATCAAAATGTCAGCCATAATCCAGTCATCGACGATTCACAGACAGCTTCTCATGCACAGATTATTCTTATTGCCAGCGATGATGAATGCTGCTTTCATAAACACATGCCTCACTTTCTCCAACCATGACTGCCAAGTGAAGAGTCCAGATTGTGTGGGTGGCACTGCATTCGGTAGATTGTGAGCCCATCATGAGGTTCCATAGGATTGGATAATAATAATAATATACTTTATTGTCATTGTACAAAGTACAACGAAATTAAAGGTGCAATCATTTCAGTGATCTACAGCCATACGCATATACACTCACACAACCATTCACAACCATCCCATAACTCCCTGAAGGTTCACATTGCAACCTAAACCACCAATGTCACCCAAATTCCAACTTCATACAGCATTTAAAGCAATAATAGCTCTCGAATAAAAACTGTTTTTTTAATCTGTTTGTCCTTGTTTTAATTGTCCTATATCTTCTACCCGAAGGCAGCAGTTCAAACATTGGGATTGCTATTTAGGAATCCATTTTGAATTTTGGTGAGGGGTGATTTCGTTTCTGAGATCACATGGCCGTCTTTCAAGTTGAATAAATTGAGGAACGTCAAGTTCACCATGGTCGGAGCCCCTACTTTGCATGCGGAAGGTATAGAATCATAGAATTATAGAATCATAGAATTATAGAATCATAGAATTATAGAATCATAGAGTTGGAAGGGGCCATACAGGCCATTTAGTCCAACCCCCTGCCCAATGCAGGATCAGCCTACAGCAGTGATGGTGAACCTTTTAGAGGCCGAGTGCCCAAACTGCGACCCAAAACCCACTTATTGATCGCAAAGTGCCAACATAGCAATTTAGCCTGAATACTGAGGTTTTACTTTAGAAAAAAACAACTCCTACATTAATTTAAGATGGTCCAAACAAAGTAAGGAAAGCAATCCCAAATGCTTTCATTTATTTAAAATTATTTGGCAGAGAATTCGACACTTTAATGATGGTCTGGGCCTGGCTGGGGCGATGGCACGCGTGCCCACAGGGAGGGCTCTGAGTGCCACCTCTGGCCCCCGTGCCATAGGTTCGCCACCACTGGCCTACAGCATCTCTGACCAATGTTCGTCCAGCCTCTTCTTGAAAGCTGTCAGTGAAGGGGAGCTCGCCACCTCCCGAGGCAGCTGATTCCACCTTTGAACCACTCTGACCGTGAAAAAGTGCTTCCTAATATCCAGCCGATACCTTTCTGCACGTAATTTAAACCCGTTGCTTCGGGTCCAATCCTCTGCTGCCAACTGGAACAGCTCCTTGCCCTCCTCCAAATGACATCCTTTCAAATATTTCTCAGGTTCAATCCCCAGTTAAAAGAATTAGGTAGTTGATGCTGTGAACATATGGAACTGCCTTATACTCAGAGGTCATTTCGGGGGGGATCATGGGGGATCGCAGTTCCCCCGGGTGAGGTATGGGGGTCGGGGCACATGACGAAGCCCCGCCCCCTGCTTCCGGCCGCCCCGCTACCGGCCCTCATTCAGCCAGGAGGAGGCAGGAGAAGAGGGAAGGTAAGTTGTTTCCTCCCTGCCTCTCCCCACCCCTGCCTGCCTGGGGCCAGGGAGGGCCTTTGCGGGGCTTCCTTGCACTCCCGCTGGCCTTGCAGGTCCACCGTCGGGCCCCTCATGGGGCTCGGCAGTGGAGCTGCAAGGCTGGCGGCGGTGGCCGGGACCATTGGGGGCGGGGGGTGTGGCCTTATGACACACTTCCGGTGATGTCAAGGGGTGTGGCCTTAATGCACACTTCCGATGATGTCAGGGGGTGTGGCATATGCTAATGAGTTATGCTAATGAGTTCCCCTAGCTCTTTTTCTACGGAACGACCCCTGCTTATACTGAATCAAATCCTTGGTCTATCAGGGCCTTGTATTGTCAATTCAGACTGGCAGCCGCTCTCCAAGGTCACAGGCAGAGGTCTTTCACATCACCCACTACCTGGTCCTTTTTAACTGGAAATGCCAGAGATGGAACCAGGGACCTTCTTCATGCCAAGCAGATGCTGTGTCACTGAGCCACAGCCCCTCCCAAGGGGTGAAAAGACCTCAACCTGAGACCCTGGAGAGTCAGAGGAGGCAATATTGACCTTGACACAGCAATGATCTGACTCAAGATAAGGCAGCTTCACAAATATGTGTGTTCATCCATTCCGGGATCCCAAACGATTATTCGCAGATATTTAGTCGCAGCCATTTCCTTCCCGAACCCATGAACAATTGTTGAGAATACGACGCTACCGCAGGAGAGGTTTATGAAAATTCATACATATCTTCAAAAGGGTTTGGCCCAGGTTTGCCACCCGATCTTCAAGACCAGAGAGTGACATTCTCCTGTGAAGAACTATTTTTCGTTCACAGTGATTGTCAAAGGTCTGTTGAGACCACGATCGAAACTGACAACGCAGAACCGAAAGTTCAGTAATACTCGTTGCACAAAGAACTCCTGCTCTGTAACAGCACAAACTCTCATACGCATCTCAGCCTGAAAGCAGAAAGAACATTGCTATAGTCTGAAAGAGCGTTGTTTGCTCAAAGTTCAGTGGCAAGGTGTACCTGCTGTGGCAATTCAGCTCCCATTATTAGTACAGTGTGTTCCTTTGCTTTACATTTTTCTTCCATTTGTCCAGAGAAATCCATTCTGTAAACATATTGGCAGTCTTCTAAAATGTGATTTATGGTACCATTTAGCCACTTATCACTGGTTGTTTATTTTTTTTTCTCCCCCTCCAGCCTACCCAGCTATATTTTACTCCAGGGCTATACAGCAGTGAGTATATCAGCAAAGCCAACATATTTAATTTACGGTCGTCTCTGATTTTTCTTTCCTACAAAAATATAATACCACTTGCCCACTCGTGTACACAGCAAAAAAAAGAACCTTGTTTTACGAGCAAACATGTTTACTCTTCAGTGTGGTTTCTGCAAAGGACATTCACTGATAGTGAATTTGTTGAGTGCATTAGAAGCTTGGCGGTAGAGTTCATCTGGTAAGCTAGACGTTCCAGCAAATTTTGATGGGGGATTTGAGTTATCCTTTTGGAGGAGGAAAGGGGGAGATTGGATTTATACCCTGCCCTTCACTACCCAAAGGTGTCTCAGAGTGGCTTACAAACTCCTTTCCCTTCCCCTCCCCACAACAGACACCCGGTGAGGTAGGCGGGGCTGAGAGAGCTCTGACAGAAACTGCTCTTTTTCAAGGACAGCTCTTACCAGAACTACGGCTTGCCCAAGGTCATCCAGCCAGGTGCAAGTGGAGGAGTGGGGAATCAAACCCGGTTCTCCCAGATCAGAGTCCGCGCACTCAACCACCACACCAAACTGGCTCTTCTGGTGTGTGTGTGTGTGTCTTAAGTTCCATCAGGTTGCTTCCAACTTATGGTGACCTATGAATTAATGACCTCCAAAATGTCCTACCATTACTTGCCTTGCAAACTGAGGGCCATGGCTTTCTTCATCGAGTCCATCCATCTCATGTTGGGTCTTCCTCTTTTCCTGCTGCCTCCAATTTTTCCCAGCATTATTGTCTTTTCCAGGGACTCTTGAATTCTCATGATGTGACCAAAAGACAACAGCCTCAGTTTAGTCATTTTAGCTTTAAGGGAAGAGTTCCCAAAATTCTTCCCCCAAAATTCCCCAGAGATTCATGACGAGCAGTAACCTGAAAATTTCCTGCAAAATTTCCGTTCAGGTCATATTTTGTGTCAACTTGGCCTGGCTTCTTACATCACCTCGTGGGAAGGGCTGCTCTGTTGTGGAAGCCCAGCACTGTGGGTCCCAGAAAAGCCCCAGATATTACCTATGGGACAAGCCCATAGAAGAGCTCCTCCCTCCTAAAAGGGGTGGTTCCAGACCTCATCCCCACTATTTTAACCACTAAATCCCTGTTTGCTTTAAGTCTCCACCAACAATGCTACTACACCGCTGTGCAGGTGACAACCCCATCCCACCCTGAGTTCAAGCAGTGTTTGGGGTTGCCATAGTAACCAAAAATGGCTCACGAGGAAGCAGCCAGGAGCAGGTGAAAAGGGGAAGCTAGAGACGGTTCTGGTAGGGCTTCCTTTGCCTGCCTGCTTTCTACCATCACTGGATAAACAAGGAACCAGGAGAGATTTAAGTTGAACTGGGAAGGGTGAGGTAAGTCAGAGTTGTAAGTAGCTAGGGGGAGACAGCTAGAGCAGAAACGCATAGTAAGGTTTCCAGGCCCGGCTTGGCAACTAGCGGGTGTCTGGGCATCGGGGACATGAGGCGGGGGGGACATCAGCAGTGACATGATGTTACTTCCAGGGAAGACCTTGAAATGACATGCCTCTCTGGGAATCTCCAGAAACTCAATGGTAAGACCACAGAGTTTCTGGAGATTCCTAGAGAGGTGTGACATCACTTCCGGAAAACGGACATCATGGCATCAGCCCAATAGCTATTTCTAATATTTTTTTTCTCCTGCTGCTGTTCTGAACAGCAGAAGGGAACAAGACGAGGGGGCAAAAAAATCCCCCACCCCCACTGGGGGACCGGCCACCCAGAGCATGGTAAGCCAGGTTGCACAGGGGTGCCACACAGGTAGAAGCACCAAAAGTCAGGATGAAGCCAGAGAAAATGGGGTCTCCTTCCCCCATGAATTCCCATGAGTCCCCTCCTTGTATGCACGTGTTGATTTAAAGGTAAAGGTAAAGGTTCCCTTGCTCAAAAGCCAATCGAATCCGACTTTAGGGTCGCGGTGCTCATCTCCGTTTCAAAGCCGAAGAGCCAGCGCTGTCCGAAGACGTTTCCGTGGTCATGTGGCCAGCATGACTAAACACCAAAGTGCATGGAATGCTGTTACCTTCCCACTAAAGTGGTACCTATTTATCTACTTGCAATTTCTTGCTTTCGAACTGCTAGGTTGGCAGGAGCTGGAACTAGAGACGGGAGCTCACTCCATCATGCGGCACACTCGGGTCTCAAACTGCTGAACTACCGACCTTCCACAGCCTGCAGTTCAGCGTCTTAACCACTTGAGCCACCGCAGCTCCTTTGGGGCTGTTGATTTATCCATAAGAAAATAACATATAAGATTTATGAGGAAAATTAAAGGGCACAAAACTGAAAGCCATGGGAAAAAACTTACCCAAGAGAGAAGCAAAATCAAAACAGGGACTCGCCTACCCCCAGGAGTGCCCAGGGTGACCAACCCCACCAGAATGTTGTCCCTCTGGGTCCCCCATCTTGGCAAGACACACAAGACACGTGTGTGGTAGTGGGGCAGCCTTCTGAGTAGTGTCCTAACACAACACAAAATAAAAAACACAGCACAAGCCACCCTCCTTCAACATGGGGAGGTAATGTGTGACCCTGTTCACCTTCAGGCCAAGTTTGGTGAAGAAGAATACCACCTGTGTATCCTATTCCTCCTTCCTGTTATACACTCGATATCCCATTAAACAGCAAGCAAGGGCAGGGGGCAGAGCCTGTGTTAATGAGTGGTTCAGAGTGTCGAATCCATCTCTAGATGAAAGAGCTCTCCAAGCCAACGAAAGAAAGACAAGGTTGAAAAAGAACAAGGATAAAAGTCCATCTCTCTCGGGCTTTAAGTTTTAGATTGAGAGATGGGATTTTCCCCCACCAAAAAAAAAAAAGGAATCTGAAAAAGAGAATAAAGATGTCATAGTCTCTTGGAAGTTGGTGTTTTGTGCCGGCCGCGTTTCATCTGTACCTAAAATAACTTGTTGACATCCAGAACCGTCACTCTAAAATAGACATCTCTCACTCCTAGAGAGGTGTGACATCACTTCCAGAAAACGGACATCATGGCATCAGACCAATAGCTATTTCTAATTTTTTTCTCTCCTGCTGCTGTTCTGAACAGCAGTAGGAAACAAGACGGGGGGGGGGCAAAAAAATCCCCAGCCCCCATTGGGGGACCGGCCACCCAGAGCACGGTAAGCCAGGTTGCACAGGGGTGCCACACAGGTAGAAGCACCAAAAGTCAGGATGAAGCCAGAGATGGTGACAAGGACAGAGAAAATGGGGTCTCCTCCCCCCATGAATTCCCATGAGTCCCCTCCTTGTATGCACGTGTTGATTTATCCATACGCAAATAACACACATGTTTTATGAGGAAAATTAAAGGGCACAAAACTGAAAAACATGGGGGAAAACTTACCCAAGAGAGAAGCAAAATCAAAACAGGGACTTGCCTACCCCCAGGAGTGCCCAGGGTGACCAACCCCACCAGAATGTTGTCCCTCTGGGTCCCCCCTCTTGGCAAGACACACAAGACACGTGTGTGGTAGTGGGGCAGCCTTCTGAGTAGTGTCCTAACACAACGCAAAATGAAAACACAGCACAGGCCACCCTCGTTCAACATGGGGAGGTGATGTGTGACCCTATTCACCTTCAGGCCAAGTTCGGTGAAGAAGAATACCACCTGTGTATCCTATTCCTCCTTCCTGTTATACACTCGATACTCCATTAAACAGCAAGCAAGGGCAGGGGGCAGAGCCTGTGTTAATGAGCGGCTACGAGTGTCGAATCCATCTCTAGATGAAAGAGCTCTCCAAGCCAACGAAAGAAAGACAAGGTTGAAAAAGAACAAGGATAAAAGTCCATCTCTCTCGGGCTTTAAGTTTTAGATTGAGAGATGGGATTTTCCCCCACCAAAAAAAAAAAGGAATCTGAAAAAGAGAATAAAGATGTCATAGTCTCTTGGAAGTTGGTGTTTTGTGCCGGCCGCGTTTCATCTGTACCTAAAATAACTTGTTGACATCCAGAACCGTCACTCTAAAATAGACATCTCTCACCAGTCAGAACCTGGTGAGGAACCCCCCAGAATGCATGGAAGGCCGCTGTAAACAGATGAGTGATGAGAGCTTCTGGGACTTTTATTTATTTATTTAGCGAGGCAATTTTTTTAAAAAATTCCATTCTCCAAATAAATAACCCAACTCATCATACTAGCGATTCCAGAAACACCTTCCAAATGCAGGGATCTACATGAACAAGCCCTACGTAAAATAGGATTGATGGAAGCCGAAGAAAGGTGATACCAGTTAGGGACCAAAGGGAATGTACCTATTTCTTTCTCCGGAACGTCAGAGGAGATGGCAGGATTTGGACATCTGTTCTAAATTCCATATCCCTGTATCCCATATCTAAATTCCATATCCCCTCATTTCCACATACGTGCAGTCTCTCATTCACGGGGCTCATTCCCATATGCATGCACATCACCAAATTACGGCATGTTTCATGACTGGTACCAGGGGTCATTTCCTGCAGGAGCGCACAGGAGCGGAGCTCCAGCAATAAGGAGCCCAGGGGGCGGGCACATGCAACAAGCCCTGCCCCCTGCTCCCAGCAGCCCTCGGGCCACGAGGAGCAAGAAGCAGCCAGGTAA
>NW_015169296.1:97764-98858 GCF_001447785.1 Gekko japonicus
CACAACAGTCCAGTGGCACCTTTAAGACCAAGTTTTATTCAGGTACAAGCTCTCCCTCCTCTGCAAGGACAGATCTGCACGTTCCCCCCCTCCCACCAATAGCTAGCAATCCAAAACAGTTCAGTGGAGCCTGAACGGTGGGTGTTGCCTTCTGACACACTTCCGGTGATGTCAGGGGGTGTGGCATATGCAAATAAGTTGTGCTGATGAGTTATGCTAATGAGCTCCTGCACCTCTTTCTCTACGAAATGACCCCTGATTGGTACTGAAATGCGTGTGCATGCACACAATGACTTCACTACAATGGGCTGAGGCAATATGAAAGGCCAATTTATTGGTGTTATATCTATGAAAGATTAGTTCACACGTGTACTGGCCTGACCATTAAGACGAGCATTAGATGCTCTTCTCTCTGAGGTCTGCATCTTCTGAAGGAAGGGAGGTGCTGACCAGAGACGGGGCCCTTTTTGTGGCAGCGCCTCATCTCCGGGATGTCCTCCCCCTCAGTCGATTGCCTGGCACCTGACCTATAACTTTTTGACACTACTGAAAACTCCAAATTTAGTTTGTGCTCTTGTGTTCTATCTGCCACCATCTTGTCATCTCTTCTGCTTCCTCCACCCCTGCTTTCTTGATACTTTGTGTTGCTTCTTCTGCTTTATTGCTGGCAGTTGAGGGGTATGTGATGTGAGCTGCCTCACGTATTTTCTTTTTAATAGAGCAAGCAGCCAAAATATGTTTTAAGCAAACAAGCTGGGAACTGTGAGGAATCACAGGAGAGAGAAGAACAATCTGGAAATCTGACCCTTCCCATAAGAACATAAGAGATGCCAATGTTGGATCAGTCCAAAGGCCCATCCAGCCCAACACTCTGTATCACACAGTGGCCAGAAACACCAGGTGCCATCAGGAGGTCCAGCAGCAAGGCCAGGACACTAGAAGCCCTCCCACTGTTGACCCCCCCCCAAGCACCAAGAAGACAGAGCATCACTTGCCCCAGAGTCCCTATCTATACCTTGTGGCTAATAGCCACTGATGGACCTCTGCTCCATATGCTTATCTAATTCCCTCTTGAAGCCGTCCATGCTTGTAGC
>NW_015169296.1:99343-114100 GCF_001447785.1 Gekko japonicus
GATGAGCCTCACCCTGGGAAAACCACCTTCGTGATCATGGTGTCTCCCCTGCCAGGTAAGTAAGAGAGCTCTTTCGAGAACTGCTTGTGAGAGAACAGCCCTGAAAGAACTTGTGACTGACCCAAGGTCACACCAGCAGCTGCATGTGGAGGAGTGGGGAATCAGACCCAGTTCTCTGAGATTAGAGTCCGCGCTCCTAACCACTACACCAAACTAGCTCTTGTGGGCATCTTCAGAGTTCTGACATGGAGCAGTGGGGGGAGGCCCAAAATGGCCGCTGCAGGGGGTGGTGTCACGGCTCCTGCTGACTGCAAGCAAGCAGCTCCCATTGAGTGCGAACAAGCGGCCCCAGCAGAGGATCTAAGTGCTGCTGGGCATGAGCTCTCAATGCCAGAAACTCTTGCTCCTGATGGGGCTGAGATTCCAGAGGCTACCCCAGCAACAGCTGAGGCAGAAGCATGCCCGGACAGTTCTCCTCCTGATTCGCCCCCACCAGTATCCCACTTGAGGGAACAGCGCCGCTGGGATATGTCAGCCCGGTGGTGAGAGGCACGCATGCGTGGCAGGCACTCATTCAGCCCCGAGTATTAGCAGGAGCCGGGACTCGCTTGACGCACGCTAATTTCCAGCAGGCTTATGGGCTATTTAACCCATGCCCTCATGCTGACAAATCATGCCAGCAACTAGTCTCTTCAAAAGAAAGCTCTGCACCTCCTCGCTCGTGATCCGAACTCCTGGTTCCTGTCTGGATTTCCTCAGCTCCTTGACCTCAGCTTGAACGGCCACGCTTCGACTCTGCACCCTGAACTTTTGACTCTCTGCCTCTTGACTCTTTTGGACTCTGGTTTCCTGACAACTCTAAGGGTTTGTGCTTTGAACTTGGTTTCCTGGTTGGTTGGTTTGCCTGACTTTGGACTATACCTTGACCACCCCGCTCCTGTTTTGTGTATTGGACTTGGTTTCCAGCTAACTTGCGTGACTGGCTCTTGACCTCGGACTGTATCTTGACTACCTCGCCCCTGCCTGGCCCTGCACTGTGACAGGTGGAGCCCCACACATGCTCAGAGGAAGTCCAAGTACAGGGGAAATGAGGGGAAAGTGGCGTGAGACAATGACACTAATGCAGTGGTGGCAGCTGCCCCCAAAGCAATGTTATCTTAGTCTGCACAGAAAATTGGAGTTGCAACAAGAGTTGCATCTGAGTTTGCCAATGTTAATCCTAGACTCTGGGAGGGAGGCAAGCTTGGAACTGTCCCCTCCATTAAGCATGGCTGGCTTCCGGGTGTATGATCTCTAGCGCCATTTACATATGCAACATGATTCAAGCGACATTAAGAAGAGCTAAACAGGACAAGGTGAGATTTGAAAATCCCTGCTTCCTTTCACTCCCCGTCCTACATAATGATACATACTTTTTTTTGGGGGGGAGGAATGTTGGAGGATTGATTAAAACCCACTAAGGCAATCTGTCACCATGCTTCTTAATTCTCCGAATTGCAATCAGGTACAAAGTATACTTCATGCTACTTCAATAGGGATACAAGACTAACTCCTTGGAGAGTCGATTAGAGCCACAGGAATGGGGTGACGCTACGCAGTATTCATTTTTTTTTCTCAAGAGGAGGAGATAATGGGACAAATAGGAAGAAACCCTTTGAAATCTTTTATAGTGCCTTGATGATAAAAGCCTGCTCTTGGGCCTATATATTTGGGGAAAGATACAATAAAACAGGTCTCCCATCTGCTCTGCTTTCCAGCAAGTTTTTTTTTGGTAAGGTAATCAGCAGTAATTGCAAGATCTTGCCAAACAAAGCGAGTTGCGGAGTGATTCGAAAACGGCAAATGTTCTCTCGTTTCCCTGCCTCCCTGTTTCCTAGACTACCCTCTTTCAAATAGCACAGTGCCCTCTTCCATCTCTCAGTGTGAGTTGAGCCAAGCTGACCTTTTGCTTCTCTTGTGTGAGATAGGTGTTGGTCAACATTCCATGACTCAGCCTTGCTATCAGCAGCGGAGATGAGCTGAAAGTAGTCCCAGAGAGAAGCATTCCCACCTCTTCTGACTGCTGTGTCTGCAGTCTCATTCTGCAAAAACTGAGTCAGGCCACGATCCTGTGAGGTGCTATATATGCAGGAGCAGCAGTCTGGCCCAGTGGCAAGAGCACAGGCTGCCAGACAGGCCCTTCTCTTGGGCAGAGCTGCTTCCCCAAAAGCTTGTCCCCTAGAGCCAGCATGGTGTAGTGGTTAAGAATGGCAGACCCTAATTTGGGTTCAGTTCCCCACTCCTCCACATGAAGCCAGCTGGGTGACCTTGGGTCAGTCACAGTTCCCTCAGCCCCCAAAATAAACCCAGCTTGTCACAAAAAGAGCTAGAGCTTCAGGCTGCCAGACAATCTTTGGATCTCCTGGCCAATGTTCCCTCTAAGCTATGGAGTCCTGTGAGCAAAAATTGTACTTTGTGAGCTACTGGCATTAAAGTTGTGAGCGAGTGATTTGGAAACTGCATAAATTTGCTTGCTCTGGAGCCATCCTTCCTGAGCTAAGACAAAAAATGTGTGAGCCAGCGGCTAAAAAACTGTGAGCTGGCTCACACTAACTCAGCTTAGAGGGAACACTGCTCCTGGCTATACTACACCCACTGTCGTATGGTAATTAATTAGTTAATTAATTGTCCCCTTGGATGTCCTTGGACCCACCTCTGTCTCTGTATGATCACCGGAATGCGAATATAGTGCCCTGTGTGTGTACAAATGGTACATGCATGTACGCTGTGTCAGGATCTCTGCTTTTCCAACACTCCCAGTCACTGAGATGACACATCTAGTACACATCAGTACTCGGTTTCCTGCCTGCCTGCCCTGGCTCCCACCCTGAAGAAACTGAGGAGCAGGAGAGAAAAAATATCCCCCACAGTGACACTCTAGGAATGCCCCCTAGTCTCTATGGTCCCCTAGAAGTGACAGCACATCTTCCCCAAACAGGAGGAGGAAGAGGAGGAGGATTTATACCCCGCCCTTCACTTGGGGTCTCGGAGTGGCTTACAATCTCCTTCCCTTCTTCTCCCCACAACAGACACCCTGTGAAGTAGGTGGGGCTGAGAGAGCTCTGAAATAACTGCTCTCGAGAGAACAGCTCTGAGAGAACTGTGACTGACCCAAGGTCTCCCAGCTGGCTGCATGTGGAGGAGTGGGGGATCAAACCTGGTTCTCCAGATCAGAGTCCGCTGCCCTTAACCACTACACCAAACTGGCTCTCAAAAGGCACTGCCCCCTGAATCCCTCAGTATTTGCCCAGGCAATGATGGGAACACTAGTTTGTACAGAGGTGGGCATTGTGCCCATTTTCATCTGAATGTGCCTGGTCGGCATGTCTAGTCAGAACCAGGAAGATGGGGCCAGCTCTTTCCCTCGACCGGGGTTTGCCCCCCTGCAAATACACTGCATGCACAGTGCGTATGATCAGGATTATCACAGGGGAAAGCGTGGGGGGGTTATGGGGAGCGCACTCATTCCCCCCCCCTGCATGCTCACCCCTCCACAAACAAGTCACATGTCCAGGCCTCTGTGGACAGCATTGCCCACTAGCTAGAGCAGACCTGCCTACTGAACGAGAGGTCCACTTTCCAATCCCTCTGCATTCCAACGGAGCTCCTCGCCGGATCTTAAGCAGGTCTTCAGCCGAATTGAAATGGACACTTACGGCAGCCCTAAAGTATTCTACTGAAGTTTGATTGTATTAGTCATTTTTCCCCTGTCATTTTGCATTAGAGTCATATTAGCCTAATGCAATACTAACATGATACAGGAATGTTAGCATATTACAGATTACGCGGTGTGTCAAGTTTGTACCTGATCATATTATTCTGCAGCGTAGATATTCAAGCAAAGAGCTGCAAATGGGGACCAGGGAAGCCAGCACGAGGCTGTGCCGGGGAACGTTCTGCGAGACTTTGTCGGAGGCATTAACTGCAACTCCCGACATGTAACCGACTAATTGTAAAGAAGTTTCCAGTGCACTGAGTCGAATGTATGGACTTATTTGAGCAAACGAGGCTGTTGTCTCCGGTACGATAGGCAAACCAGTTCTGCTTTTTGGTGCACATGAATGACTGCAGATGGTGTTCCCGCGCTGAGAACTTCCAGTTCCAGGAGGATGGACTGGCATTCCACTCGGTGCTTAATTTCTACAACGGGAAGGGCCAGTCCTTAAACCCAGCCTGAAGCTGGAACTTTTCCTTTTAGAGAAGAGATGGCTAAGGGGGAACATGATAGAGGTTTGTAAAATTATGCACGGGGTGGGGGAGAGTTGACAAAGATAAATTTTTCTCTCCCTCTCCCCAAATACTAGAACTTGAGGACATCCAGTGACGCTGATGGGCAGTAGGTTCAGGATGGACGAAAGGAAATACTACTTTACACAGAGAATGGTTAAAATGTGGAATTTGCTGCTTGAGGATGTATTGATGGCCATGGGAATAAACAGTTTTAAAAGCGGATTAGATAGATTAATGGAGGATAGGCTATCAGTGGCTACTAGCCATAGTGACGGAGGGTAACCTTCACATTCAGAGGCACTAAACCTATGGATCCCAGAGCCAGGAGGCAAGATCAGGGAAAGGCTTTGGCCTCTATGCCTTGTTGTTGGCCATCCAAAGGAACTGGTTGGCCACTGTGTGAGATGGGATGCTGGACTAGGTGGACCACTCGTCTGATCCAGCAGGGCTCTTCTTATGTTCTTATGAAGGGTTCAGCCTTTACGCCCTGTTGTTGGCCCTCCAAATGAACTGGTTGGACATTTTGTGAGTCAGGATGCTGGACTTGATAGACCACCAGTCTGATCCAGCAGGGCTCTTCTTATGTTCTTATGAAGGGCTCAGCCTTTATGACCTGTTGTTGGCCCTCCAAATGAACTGGTTGGCCGCTGTGTGAGAAAGGATGCTGGACTAGATGAACCGCTGGTCTGATCCAGCAGGGCTCTTCTTACATTCTTATGAGGAGAAGGCCTTGGCTTCTATGCCCTGTTGTTGGACTTCCAGAGGAACTGGTTGGCCACTTTGTGAGACAAGATGCTGAACTAGATGGACTATTGGTCTGATCCAGCAGGGCTTATATTCTTATGAAGGCCTTGGCCTCGATGCCCTGTTGTTGTCCATCCAGAAGAACTTGTTGGCCACCTTGTGAGGCAGGATGCTGGACTAGATGGACCATTGGTCTGATCCAGTAGGGCTTATATTCTTATGAAGGCCTTGGCCTCTATGTCCTGTTGTTGTCCATCCAGAAGAACTTGTTGGCCACTGTGTGAGACAGGATGCCGGACTAGATGGACCACTGGTCTGATCCAACAGGGCTCATCTTATGCTCTTAACAGGTCAGTATTATATTAATTTCTGAGAACTGCTAGGTTGGCAGGAGCTGGAACTAGAGACGGGAGCTCACTCCGTCATGCGGCACCCGGGTCTCGAACTGCTGAACTACTGACCTTTAATTAAAAATTTAATTTAATTTAATTTAAAAAATTAAAATACATTAAAACACAGATGTATTAATACAATGCAATGTCATAAAACTCCCACATAACAAGTCACAAATACAGATAAAGTGCTGGTGGCGGTAACATCCCAATAGGCCAGGATAAAATGATAACGAAGTGTGGCCACCGTCAGTGCCCAGTATATAACAGGCTGATGGTGTTAACATAGAGGGCCTTGTAGGGTTGCCAAGTGGCACTTACCCTTCCGGCGGGGGACTCCTGATCGTATCCGCGCGCGCGCCGCATGCACGTCACAGGGAAGTGACGTCATGACACCGGGCACGCTGGGGGTGGGGCCATGACCATACAAGGGAAAACCATGGAGTTTTCCCTTGTATGGCCGTAGCCCCACCCCCAGCATGCCAAAAAAAAAACGTCACTTCCCTGTGATGTGCACGCTGGGGCGGGGTTCCCCCCGGGGCCCGATTCCCCGGCATCGGGGAACGGGCCTCTGGGGCAGGGGGATTTCTGTCCCTGGGGGGACGTGGCAGCCCTAGGGCCTTGACAGGTCAATTGCTATTAGTAGTGGCTCCTAATTGAAGGACTGGTGGGAAAGCTCTGTTTTACAGGCCCTGCCTAACTGTAGAAGGTCCAGCAGGGCCCTGATGTCTTCCAGGAGCAAATTCCAACAGTGTGGAGCCGCTACTGAGAAGACCCTGGCCCTAGTAGAGGCCAGTCTGGCATCTTTCGGTCCAGGGAGGGCCAGATGGTTTTGAGACCCCAGCCTCAGTGCTCTCTGGGGAACATGCGTGGAAAGGCGGAAGGGAGATTGACATAGGTTCCCCCACTCACCCAAGAATCCACAGAATGCAAATGGTTGGCTCAACTGAGTTGTCTCACCAAACACCACCTCACCATGACCTTCTTGGACAAGTGAGTCCAGCTGGTAAGGAAGGGGGAAACAATTTGTCACCAGTTAGACTATCTCCACAGTAGTGAAATTCCCCACATTGACGTTCTTAAAATTGCGTGCTATATGACATTTTCTGCAGTAGATTTTTCCTCACCAAGCGCAAACCCCTTCTCTCCTTCTTACCTCATATTTTCGGAATCCCCAGTTTTAGGCTGCGATCATACATACGCACAATTAGACCCTGGCCTGTAGCTAACATGGGGCCCACGGGTTAAGGTTGCCAAATGGGGCCGGGGGGCAGGGAATCCCCCGCTTTGGAGGCCCGATTTCCGATGCGACGGAATTGGGCCCCGGGGGGAACCCCGCCCCCCAAAGCTGCATGACCAGAGGTGACACACGACATAGGGCACGTTGGGGGCGTGGCACTGTACTTTCACTTAATTAGCTGGCGCCCCCCCCCGAGGTCCCCTCCTGATGAATTCCCTAGCTACACCCATAACTATGACATTAGGGTTGCCAGCCTCCAGGTGGGGCCTGGGGATCTCCCGCTTTTACAACTGATCCCCAGCCGACAGAGATTAGCTCCCCTGTGGAAAATTGATGCTTTGAAGGGTGGACTCTATGGCATTGTATTATGTTGAGCCTCTCTCCTCCCCAAACCACACCCTCTCCTGGCTCCACCCCCAAAGTCCCCAGGTATTTTCCAACCCAGACTTGGCAACCCTATATGACATAGGTGCGAATGCCAGGTGGATTTAAAGGGTGCGATCGGACAACAACATCTGGGAAGTGCCCTGCAGCCATCAGCAACCCATTCTGCTCTGCTGCAGAAGTGGAGTTGAAAGACACCGGTGGGAAACTGGTAGTAAATGGTTTGCGACGGGCCACGGATGGACCTTCCCCTGTCTGATCGCTCCAGTGTGCTCTCATGGCATCGAGATGGTCTGATCAGGCCGTCCCATCTCCGTGCCATTATTTTTCCCCCTCTTCACAGTATGTGCATCATCGCAAACTCCATAGGGAACCCTCGGTGCAGAGGTGCGATTCATCGATCCCTCGGTTAAGTGCATGGGGGGGAAAGGCACACACAAAAAAAGACTCACCCACAGATGCATCTGATCACACACTGACAGACTGTCCCCGCAGCTTCAAAGGGAGGTGTGATCATGCAACTGCGGGTCAAATTCCTCTGGAGAACATAAGAACAGAAGAGACGCCAATGTTGGATCAGGCCAATGGCCCATCCAGTCCAACACACTGTGTCACACAGTGGCCAAAAATACCAGGTGCCATCAGGAGGTCCACCAGTGGGGCCAGGACATTAGAAGCCCTCCCACTGTTGACCCCCCCCCAAGCACCAAGAAGACAGAGCATCCCTTGCCCCAGAGTCCCTATCTATACCTTGTGGCTAATAGCCTCGCTTCCCCCACACACACAGTTGTGAAATTCCCCACATTGACGTTTTAAAAACTGTACATTATGTGAAATTTTCTGCAGTCGATTTTTCCTTACCAGGTGCAAACCCGATGTTCTTTCTTCTTACCCTGCATTTTTGGAATCCCCAGTTTTAGACTATTTCCGCAGTAGTGAAATTCCCCGCATTGATATTTCGAAAACTGTACATTATGTGACATTGTCTGCAGTCGCTTTTTTTTCTCACCAGGCACAAAACCAATGTTTTTTTCCTTCTTACCCTACGTTTCCAGAATCCCCAGTTTTAGCAAATTCCAAAAACATGGGGTAAGAAGGAGAAAAAAATCGGGTTTGTGCCTGGTGAGGAAATACCGACTGTGGGAAATTTCACATAACACACGGTTTTAAAAAGTCAATGCAGGGAATTTCACTATTGGGGAAATGGTCTTAGCTCCCTGCTGAAACAGAATTTAGAAAGGAGCTTATTCGTCAATGGATATTGCCCTTTTTCTTCTTCAGAGGGCAGGTCAGCCATTGACTCCCCTGTGGCTTCACACTTCTTATTCCAAGAACCTTCCCAATAACAAAGAACAGCTTCAGCACAGCTGTTTGAGTCACCGGAATCCTGGATACTTCCCAGGTCCAAAATTGGCACCTCTCTTGATTGGCCAAGAAATGCCAAGATTCTGTTGCAGTGAACCGACAGAGCTAGTGCGGGGGTTACAGTTTGTGGGTTTCGCTTCTGTCTGTGTGTTTGCCTCACAAGGATAACAGCAGAAGGGAGATGAACATCTATCCAGAGGAGATGAAACAGACCGGATGGGGGCTAAATGGACAGATAACGTGCCACATCTCAAAAAGCTGATGCAAAACTAGAGGATGTCATCTATGCACACACATTTCCCAATATCAAGCTTCTGGAGGGGCTGTGGCTCAGTGGTAGAGCATCTGCTTGGCACGCAGAGGGTCCCAGGTTGAATCCCCGCCTTCTCCAGTTAAAAGGACCAGGTGGTAGATGATATGAAAGATCTCCGAGAGAGCCATGGCTGGTCTCCACAAGGGGCTGTGGCTCAGTGGTAGAGCATCTGCTTGGCATGCAGAAGAACCCAGTTTCAACCCCTGGCTTCTCCAGTTAAAAGGGCCAGGTAGAAGGTGATGTGAAAGACCTCAGCCTGAAGACCCTGGCCAGCCACTGCCAGTCTGAGTAGGCAATACTGACTATGATGGACTGATAGTCTGATTCTGTGTCAGGCAGCGTCCTGTGTTCATGTGCTCCTTCTATCGTAATCTTGTCTCTCTCAGCATAACCTATCTCACAGGGCTGTTGTGAAGACCAAAAGGGAAGAGGGTAGTATAGTGTATACACCCTGGGCTCACTGGAGGAATGGTGGGATTAAAATTCAGTGCAGAGATTCCATCCAGCACACAAAGTTATCTGCATCCACTTTCCACTCACCTGACGCATAATCTACACTACAAACCCATATTGGTTTGGCCAGGTAGAAGGTGATGTGAAATACCTCAGCCTGAAGATCCTGGCCAGCCACTGCCAGTCTGAGTAGGCAAAACTGACTATGATCGACTGATAGTCTGATTCTGTGTAAGGCAGCGTCCTGTGTTCATGTGCTCCTTCTATCGTAATCTTGTCTCTCTCAGCATAACCTATCTCACAGGGCTGTTGTGAAGACAAAAAAGGAAGAGGGCCAGAGGTCATTTCGGGGGGAATCGCGGGGGATCGCAGTTCCCCCAGGTGAGGTTCTTTTTCTACAAAACGACCCCTGAAGAGGGTAGTATAGTGTATACGCCCTGGGCTCACTGGAGGAATGGTGGAATTAAAATTCAGTGCAGAGATTCCATCCAGCACACAAAGTTATCTGCATCCACTTTCCACTGACCTGACGCATAATCTACACTACAAACCCATATTGGTTTTATGCCTCTTTATAAGCCTCTTGGCTTCCCTAGAGCATCCTCGGAATTGTAGCTCCCCCACCCTGCACTACAATTCCCAGGATTCCCTATGAACAGGGAACAGCAGCTAAACTCTTTCAAGATGGCAGATGACTTGTCCCCTTGGTATAATGCACAAATGTTGAATCCCAGAGTGCAGAAAGATGACACATGAACACATCCTAATTTGTTAATAGCCGCCACAACCCAGCCAGATGGAGGGACGGAGCGATAAATGTCACATTCGAATATGCACACGCACGGCTGGAAAATGCCACCTATACAAACGCATCTAATTCTGTGTCGTATTGTGAGTGCTGTCAATGGAACCTGTGACAAAGACGCTATCTGAGGCTTTTAGGGGTTTTCAAGTGTGCTTTACAACACTGCCACATTTTCGAGGCTTTTAAGACAAAAAAAATGAACACAACAAAGCCTTCACTCTTTCGCTATATTCACTTGGTTTGGGGATTTCAAGTCAAGACCGATTATCATCCATTTCTCTGTAATCATACAGTGGGAGAAGCTGAGTTGCGAGTTAATACCAAACCCGTGTTCAGCCCGAGCGGTAAGTATGTGATTTGATGAGCAGGGCTTTATTGAATTTGGATAAATATTTAAAACTTTTGGGAGCCGGGAGAACCAAACAGACACAGATTTGATCAAACTGCCACCTGCTGGGGAACTGTGGGATTTTAAGGGGACACACAGTAATCATCCATGTTTGCTAGCTTGTAAGACCGAGATCTTCAAAAACCCTTCATGTGAATTACCCCAGTCCAGTGCTGGGCATGGTAACCCAATGAGCTTTAACCAGGCTTTACAGCCAGGTTCGTCTGGAATGAATACATCTAGATCAGAAAGACAGAGGCTGTGGTCACACTGGCAGCTTGGTGCAATATGGTGCAAACTCTAATTAAACCAGTTTAAAGTGTTGTGGGGCATATCAACCAGAGAAGAGGAGATTGGATTTATACCCCACCCTTCACTTGGAGTCTCAGAGTGGCTTACAAATTCCTTTCCCTTCCCTTCCCCTCCCCACAACAGACACACTGTGAGGTAGGTGGGGCAGAGGGCTCTGACAGAAACTGCTCTTTTTCAAGAACAGCTGTGCCAGAACTATGGCTCGCCCAAGGTCATCCAACAGCTGCAAGTGGAGGAGTGGAGAATCAAACCCGGTTCTCCCAGATTAGAGTCCGTGCACTTAACCACTACACCGAACTGGCTCTCTGGTTACTCACGGAGACATCCCGTGGTAAAGCATCCACATTATTGCAGTGCCTCAGCCATGGAGTGCACTGCCCCAAAAGTTCCAAGATTCATGTGCGCGCATAGGAGCACATGCATGTGCATATGCACATGCGCACGTGCATATGCACATGTGCACATGCATATGCACATGTGCACGTGCGCATATAGGCAATTTAAAAAAAATGCCTCCCTAGTTGCAGAACGGATCTGCAAGCTCAGTGCCCCACATTCAGACCAGCCATGCACCATGACTGTGCAGGGAACCGAAAATACCACTTGTGATGTGGTGCCTTTTTAACCCAGCTCTAAGTCATCCTATGACGGGATAAGTATGTCTAGAGAGGATCGCCTGACAAATGTGGCTGTCTGACTGCGCCCGTTTGATCCGGAGGGGAGGAGTGGCTGTGTCAGGCCAAACTGCCCTGGTGACGGCCAGATTGTGAGATTCTGACATCTAGCAACTTCTGATTACCTATGAGAGCTGGTGCCCTGACCAGTATGGTCCAGGCTAACCTGATCTCATCAGTTCTTGGCAGCCAAGCAGGGTCAGCCCTGGTTAGTGCCTGGATGGTATGGTTGCAACTTGCCAGTCTCCAGGTGGTAGCAGCAGACCTCCAGGAATGACAACTCGTCTCCAGGTTACAGAGATCGGTTCCCCTGGGCAAAATGATGGCTTCAGAGGAAGAAGAGCTGGTTTTTACATCCCGCCTTTCTCTACCCTCCTCACAATACAAGTTCTCATAATAGAAGAACTCGTGGGCACTCCATGAAACTGCTGAGCAGCCAGGTTGGAATGGATAAAAGGAAGCCCTTGTTCACCCAAAGAGGGATTAACACATGGCATTCACTGCCACAGGAGGTGGTGGCAGCTACAAGCATGGACGGCTTCAAGAGGGAATTGGATAAACATATGGAGCAGAGGTCCATCAGTGGCTATTAGCCACAAGGTATAGATAGGAACTCACAGACTGGGACAGGTGATGCTCAGTATTCTTGGTGCTTGGGGGGGTCAACAGTGGGAGGGCTTCTAGTCTCCTGGCCCCACTGCTGGACCTCCTGATGGCACCTGGTATTTTTGGCCACTGTGTGACCGAGTGTTGGACTGGATGGGCCATTGGCGTGATCCAACACTGGCTTCTCTTATGTTCTTATGTACCTTAAGGAGTCTCAAAGCAGCTTTCAATCTCCTTCCCTTCCTCTCCCCACAACAGCCACTTTGCGAGGTGGTTGGGGCTGAGAGAGTCCTGAGAGAACTGTGATGGGCCCGAGCCTGTCACCCAGCAGGCTTCATGTGGAAGAGTGGGGGATCAGATCCGATTCTCCAGGTCTGCTGCTCTCAGCCACTACACCACGCTGGACTCTGTGGTATTATACCAAACTGAAGTCTCTCTTCGTCTCAAACCCTGCCTTCCCCAGGCTCCACCATCCAAATCTGCAGGAATTTCCCAACCTAGACCTGGCAATCCTATTTATGGGAGATCACCAAGGCAGTCCAGGGTTGCTGGGCAGAAACAGGCAAGAGCCAATTTGGTATAGTGGTTAGGAGCATGAACTCTAATCTAGGAGAACCAGGTTTGATTCCCCACTCCTCCACATGCAGCACCTTGGGCAGAGCTTTTTTTGTAGAAAAAGCCCAGCAGGAACTCATTAGCATAATAGGCCACACCCAACAGCAGAAACTCATTAGCATATTGGGTCACACCCTTACAGTGCAGCTCATTAGCATATTAGGCCACACCCCATGCCTTCCCCTGGCTTGCCCGGGTGCCCCGCGGCTGTGGGGAAGGCACAGGGAGGAATTAAAATGCCTCCCCGATCCTTTCAGGGACACCCCCCTGGCCCGCTCGCCCCGGAGTCGCCAGGGGGGTCACTCTCCAGGCCTTCCCTCTGTAGCCACGCATGCAGAGATTTTGGCTGTAGTGGGCGTGGTCAACTCTGAAGCCAGCCGGAACTCCGTTCCTGTGCGTTCCTGCCCAAAAACAGCCCTGACCTTGGGCAAGCCACAGTTCTCTCAAAGCTGTTCTGGAAAGAGCAGTTCTTAAAAGAACTCTCTCAGCCCCACCTATCTCACAGGGTGTCTGTTGTGCGGAGGGGAAGGGGAAGAAGCCTGTAAGCTGCTCTGAGACTCCGAGTGAAGGGTGGGGTATAAATCCAATCTCTTCTTCTAATCACCTCCGAATGTCTCTTGCCCTGAGAATCATATGGGGTCATTTTAATTCAGCTGCATCTTGATGGCACATTCGACCACAATGAGAATTAGCAGTCACTCCCTCTATATTTTGATAATGCTACTGGAAAAGGAAATGAGATGGTACGCAAATAGGTAAAGGTAAAGGTTTCCCTTCCTCAAAAGCCAGTCGAATCCGACTTTAGGGTTGCGGTGCTCATCTCCATTTCAAAGCCGAAGAGCCAGCGCTGTCCGAAGACGTTTCCGTGGTCATGTGGCCGGCATGACTAAACACCCAGGCGCACGGAATGCTGTTAGCTTCCCAGCAAAGTGGCACCTATTTCTCTACTTGCAATTTCTTGCTTTTGAACTGCTAGGTTGGCAGGAGCTGGAACGAGAGACGGGAGCTCACTCCGTCATGCGGCACTCGGGTCTCGAACTGCCAAGCGACAGACCTTCCAGTCTGCAGCTCAGCATCTTCACCTCTGAGCCACAAAAGCTGTCAGAAACCAGATCTCATACTTTGCTATGTCTGTTCCGGACAGGTGTTCCTTAAAATGTTGCAATTTATGGCTGCCTTGTAAATTGCACATCCCTTGTTTTGCTTCCCTTGCAAGAAACAAAAAAATTGAATGAAGAATATAGTGAACAGGTTTGAGATGCAGAGAAATAAGTGTGGGGTGTTTTTTTTAAAAAAAGATGGTGACCAGATTCTGTTATGCTTGGCCACATAGTCAAGATAAGCTGACATCTAGCAACGACTATCCAAAGACCACCAGAAACTCAGATGATACTGCCCTTGAGCACAGAATGGGATTATAAATAGTACATCCCAGGAGGAATAAGTATTTGGAACGTAGCTCTGATATTTCACTGTGCCTTGAACAGAGGCAGATTATAATATTTAGGAGCACCGGCATCATGCAGCAATTTCTAATTTTCTATGAGGCTTCTTATCGCAATCATAACCCACCTGCTCCTCTTGAAAGAGAAAGTAAAGGTTTAACCAGACAAGACACTGCAGACCTAAATGGAGTTGCACCTTTCTAAACCCATTGACTGTAATGGATTTAAATGGTGTAACTCAGTTTAGGATTGCACTGTGAAAAAAGTCCAATCAGGGCTGTGGATAGGAGAATGACTTTGCTGTCTCCATACCCAGATTGTTTTGCAAATTCAAACTCTTCCTTCCTCCACTGGCTGTTATTAGCTTTGAAAGAGAAATTAGAGAACAAAATAGCCCCATTTTTCCTCTCCATTTAAGCATAATAAAAACACAAAGGGGTGGGGGGCAGGGGTCATTTCCTGCAGGAGCGCACAGGAGCGGAGCTCCGGCAGTAAGGATCCCAGGGGGCAGGCACATGCAACAAGCCCCACCCCCTGCTCCCAGCAGCCCTCAGTCGGGCCACGAGGAGCAAGAAGCAGCCAGGTAAATTGCAGAGCCCCCTCCCGGCCCGCCTTCAGGTACAAGCTCTCCCTCTTCTGTGAGGGCAGATCTGTGCATTCGCCTCTCCCCCATAGCTAGCAATCCAAAACTGTCCAGTGGCACCTTTAAGAGCAAGTTTTATTCAGGTACAAGCTCTCCCTCCTCTGTGAGG
>NW_015169296.1:114159-115717 GCF_001447785.1 Gekko japonicus
GTTTTACTTGATCAACATGTATATGCATTGAAGTGAAAAATACCAACTTATGTATGACATGGAAGCTGTTGTCTCCAGGTCAGATCTCGGTTTCCAAAGTACAAAAAAGAGTGACGGAAAGGACAGGGCTGGCCATGGGAGGCGGGGGGCCGGACCATGACCAGTGTTCCCTCTAAGCTGAGCTAGTGTGAGCCAACTCACAGTTTTTTAGCCTCCAGCTCACAGATTTTTGTCTTCGCTCAGGAAGGATTGCTTCAGGGCAGGCTAATTTATGCAATAGCCAATTTGCTCGCTCACAACTTTCATGCCAGTAGCTCAGAAAGTAGACTTTTTGCTCACAAGACTCCACAGCTCAGAGGGGGCATTGGTGGGGGGTAGTTTAATCTGGTGGAAACACAATGGGGTGAAAATCTCCTGTTTCGCCTTTCCTTGTGCCACCCCAAGGCAAATAAGCCACCCTGAATTTCTACTAGGGATGCCAGCCTCCGGGTGGGACTTGGGGATCCCCTGGAATTACAGCCTATCTCTAGGCTACAGAGGTCAGCTCCCCTGGAGACAACGGATGCTTCGGAAGGTGGACTCTATGGCATTGCACCCCATTGAAGTCTCTCCCCTACCCAAGCCTCCCTTCCCCCAGACTTTACCCACCAAAACCTCCAGGAATTTCCCAACCTGCATCTGGCAACCCTACCCATATAACCTGTACGTTTGTCAGTCATCATAAGAAACTTTGATTTCAATGGACTCAAACTAGAACAACTCTGTCTTTGTTGTTGTTGAGTCACACAGTCGAGTCTGACTCTTCGCGACCCCGTGGACCAGATCACGCCAAGCCTTCCGGTCTTCCGCCGTCCATGTTCGTTGCCTCAATGACACTGTCCAACCATCTCATCCTTTGCCGTCCCCGTCTTCTTTGACCTTCAATCTTTCCCAGCATCAGGGTCTTCTCCAGGGAGTGCTCCCTTCTCATTTGGTGGCCAAAGTATTTGAGCTTCAGTTTCATTTTCTGGCCTTCCAGGGAACAGTCAGGGTTGATTTCTTTGTCTAAGATTGCACGATTACCCCGTCATAGGGATGCCAGCCTCCAGGTGGGACCTGGGGATCCACGGGAATCACAGCTCATTTCCAGACTTACAGAGATCAGTTCCCCTGGAGAAAATGGATGCTTTGGAAGGTGGACTCCTATGGCATTGTACCCTACCAAGGTCCCTGTCCTCCCCAAGTTCCATCCCCAAATCTCCAACCTGGATCTGGCAACCCAATCCCGCACCAGTAGCCCAGAGGAACCTGGCACCCTTGGTGTCTACGACAGGGGTGTCGAACTCATTTGTTATGAGGGCCGGATCTGACATAAATGAGACCTTGCTGGGCCGGGCCACGTGTGTCATAAAATGTAATGCCAGGGAGAGGAGTTTTGTTTTACTTAAAGGGAGTTTTGTTTTACTTAAAATAAAAACATGCTTCAAACATTAGCACTCTTGCAATAGAGATATAAACTTCATAATGGACACAAACGCAAAGGGAGTTTAGTTTTACTTAAAATAAAAACATGCTTCAA
>NW_015169297.1:0-6536 GCF_001447785.1 Gekko japonicus
AAAGCCTGCAATGGGCCATTCCGACCAGATGGTGGCAGTTGTGCACTGCGAGTGAGAAAAATGCTGACGACATCAAGCGACGCCGACAAAAGAATGCTGCCGGAACACGTCTGATGCTTACAGCTGACCAAACTCCCTGTCGACTGTGAGGTGTGTGTGATTTAAAATGATGTATGTTGTCCTCCCTTACCCCCATCATTGTTAGTCCCGTGTCAACACATGAGTAACTGTCAATCGCTCAGAGCTGGCAGCTCTACAAGGATTGAGTGATCAATAAATTGAAAGATTATTATTTTTATTTTGAGAATCTGAGTGAAGAGCAGGGTATAAATCCCGTCTCCTGTTCTTCTTCCATTCCCTCTCTGCCCTGCAGTCTCTCCTTTCATCCTCTCTTTTCCCCTGCTTCTCTCCTATTCCTCTCCTTCCATTGTTGGAGGCCATTTTGAGTTGCTACATCAATCGAAATGCTACCTGAAGTTTCTTTTTGCTGTGTCTGCACATGTCCAGATGTTGATGTTATGGTTTTTGATTTTTAGGCACCCCCATTTTAATTTTAAAGTGTTGATTATACTGCAGTCCTGTGGTGCAGATATTTTATTTTTTGAGGGGAGTGTGACTATTTTGTGTGTGCGTGTGTGTATGTGTATGTACTTGTGTATGAGTCTGGGGTCAGCCTCCCCGGTTGGTCAACTCGAGAGCTGGCTGGTTCAGACCTCCAGACAGTAGCAAAATCCTCTCCTCTCGAGTAGGTCTCCTGTCCCTGGGTTCCCCTCCCGGGATGCAAGGAAGCTCTCACTGACTGCACCGACCCACACACTTGTCTTCTCCAAAAGTCAACATATCTTTATTTAGGAGGAGCAAAGATAAAAAACACATCCGTATCTCCCTGCACCTCAGCGAGCCTCAGCTCTACAGCAAAACACAACAGGAGAGATACTAATATTCAAAAAGAGTTAAAACACTGAGGCAATGTACTGAGTGGCAGAAGCAGTAGTTCTCAAGCCGCTAGAACGGAGACTGTCCTGAGCAGAATGCAGGCAAGTTGGAGTTATCCTCAGCAGGAGGTTGGCAAGGCTTCAAACAGCAGATAAAAAGAAGGAAAAGTTCTTTATCAGTTAGCCGCGTCAGCGGAAGAAAACTTGCTTTTTGCTCCTGAAATGTTGTCTCAGTTCCACTGCCGACCTGGTCCAAATTGGCTGCAGCTGCTAGCTTGAACAATTGCCAAGTTTTCTTATATCCTCCCTAAGGGACCCGGATGGTATTTTGTTTCAGAAACTTAAGGGGGACACACCATACTACCAAATAATATTTCTATACAACTTGTGAACCTGGAAGTCATGGTGACTCCTGGCGACCCCTAGTGGGGCTAGGACGTTTCAGAGAGGTAGCTTGGATATTACCAACCTCTGCGTCCCAGCCCTGGTATTCCTTGGAGGTCGCTCTTCCAAGTACTTACCAGGGTCAGCCATGCTTAGTTTCCAGATATTTTGATCCGGAGGGAAGGGTCACCCATGGCTGTTGGGCTTTAGATGATATTTGGCAGATTTTGACATCTCAAAGACTAGATCACCTTTCCCGATGCACCAGTTTGCTACCCGCATTTGGACCACTGGTCACACAGAGACTGTTGCACAATTTCAGTAGATTTATACATGTGTGCACTGTGCCCTTGCCACTTCTGACATATGGTGACCCTGTGAATTAATGAGCTCCAAAACGTGAACAGCCTCGCTCAGGTCTTGCCAACTGAGGGCCCTCGCGGCTTCCTTGGCTGAGCCAATCCAATCTCCTGTTGGGCCTTCCTCTTTTCCTGATGCCCTTCAACTGTTCCTAGCATTCTTGTCTTTCCCAGTGACCCCTGTCTTCTTATAAATGTGAGTATGGAAGGCTGCGATCCTACACATCTTTAGATCCAACATAGCTGCGAATGCTTGACGGATCTAAAGGGCACAATCAGACAGCAACATCTGGGAAACATCCCGCAGTCATCGGCAACCCGTGCTGCTCCGCACAGAGGCAGAGTTAAAAGACAGCGGGGAAAGTCCGGCTCTAACTGGTTCCGATGGGCCACAGATGGAGTTTTCCCTGTCTGATCACTCAAGGACGCTCTCATGCCATCGGGATGGTCTGATCATTTCATCCCTACTCCATGCCCTTCCCCTCCCCCCTCTTTGCAGTATGCGCATAATCGCATACTCCACGGGGAACCCTCAGTGCAGAGGTTCGATTCTTCTTTATGCGCATGGGAAACAAATGGCAAAAAAAAAAGACTCACCTGCGGTGGCGTCTGATCACACAGTTATAGGCTGAGCCTGCGGCACAAAGGGATGTGTAATCTCGCCACTGCAAGTCAAATTCCTCCAGAGGAAATAGCCTCACTTCCCCTCTGCTCCAACTGGTGCGTGTGACCGCAGCCAAATTCTCAATTTACTCGTATCAGTAAGAGAAGTGCTCAGTCTACGTGGGTATTTAGTTGTTTTCTACTAGAGAGTTAACAGCGTATAAATTTCTGCCTCCTTATGATTAGATATCAGGCACCTCAACAATATTTTGTTGTGAGACTAAACACTCCATGCTTTTATTGAAAATGCATTGTCTTCGTTCTTGCAACAACCCCTCAATTCTCTGACTACCCAAGTGACCAACGTTGCAGTTTGCCAGTATTGCTAGCTGCAGGTTGGGAAATTCCTGGAGACTGGGGGGTGGAGCCTGGGGAGGGCGGGTTTTGCGGAGAGGGAATACCTCAGCAAGGTATAATGCCATGGAGTCCACCATCTAAAGCAGATAGACTATTTTCACCAGTGGGAATCAGTGTTCCTTCTAAGCTGAGTTAGCATGAGCTAGCTCACAGTTTTTTAGCCTCCAGCTCAGACATTTTTTTCTTTGCTCAGGAAGGGCGGCTCCAGAGAAAACTAATTGATGCAGCAGCCAAATGGCTCGCTTGCAACTTTATTGCCAGTAGCTCACAAGTAGAATTTTTGCTCACAAGACTCCGCAGCTTAGAGGGAGCATTGGTGGGAATTCATCTCTGTGGTCTGGAGATCAATTGGAATGTCAAAAGACCTCCAGGCCCCACCTGGAAGTTGGTAACCGTAAAATAGCCTATGGATCACAGTTGAACATATGGTAACTTCTACTGAGTCAGGTCACTGGTCAGTCTTTCTCACTGACAGATGCTCTCCAGGGTCTCAGACAGAGAATGGTCACAGAATCATAGAAACATAGTAGGGGAGCGGTGGCACAGGGGATTTATCCTCTGGTTAAACATCTGAGCTGAACAGGACTGCTGTCAGTTCGAGCCCCGCACTGGTGTGAGCTACCAGACGTGTCCCCAGCTCGCTGTGCACCCAGCAGTTCAAAAGCTTCGGCGAGTAGATAAAATGGGCACCACTCCTTAGAGAGGGTGGGCACACTTAACCCCCCCAGTGGGAAGTGTTAGCTGACAAACGGAAGGTCCGCGCGTAAGATCAAAAGCCGAGAGAGATCTACGCAGCATCAAAGAAAAGCCTGCAATGGGCCATTCCGGCCAGATGGTGGCAGTTGTTTGCTGCGACTTAGAAAAAATGCTGACAACATCAAGCGACGCCGACTAAAGAATGCTGCCGGAACACGTCTGATGCTTACAGCTGACCAAACTCCCTGTCGACTGTGAAGTGTGTGTGATTAAAAATGATATATGTTGTCCTCCCTTACCCCCATCATTGTTAGTCCCGTGTCAACACATGAGTAACTGGAAATCGCTCAGAGCCGGCAGCTCTGCAAGGATTGAGCGATCAATAAATTGGGAAAAAAAATTGGAAGGAGCCTCCAGGGTCATCTAGTCAACCCCTCTGCACAATGCAGGAAATTCACAGATACATCCCCCCCACACACACCCAGTGACCGCTGTTCCACACCGAGAAGATGACATAAAAACCTCCAGGATCTCCAGCCAAACTGGCCTGGAGAAAAATTACTTCCTGACCCCAAACTGGTGACCAGCATTTCCCTGGGCATGTAAGAAAGGGCCACGAGAACTAAGCACTGAGGTCTTCCCTGGCTCCTCCTACCTTCCTCTTTTAATCAGAGAAATCAGGGATCGAACCTGAGATTTGGGCATTCGATGCACATGTTCCTTCATGCAAAAACTTCATCAAGTTTTCTCAAGGAAGACTGGGAAATATGATAACCAGCCTATGCACCAGTTACAGATCCAGCAGTGAAATTGGCAACATTCACCCACCAATACGTAACCAATGGAAACAGTCATACCTTATGGCCAGACATTTTATGTTCTCGAAGGGAACTGGGGAACAGAGCTTTGAAAAGGTGCTGGATAAAATAGCAGGACATGTTCCGAGACTGGAAAACGTTTTTGCCGGTCCATCTTAAAAGAGAACTGCCAACTTATGAGACAGTTTTTCGGGGGTGGTGGTAATGAGATGACGGTATCATAATATTCTTTCCTTATTCCTGGTCTCCAGTGACTTTGAGACAATGCCAAAAGACTTGGCAATTTTTAATTTCAGACTTGCAACCAATCAAATGTCGCGCTGTGTAATTATAAATCAGCATGGGCTAATCATGGCTTTCCCCGTACTTTCGCTACAAACATATGACAGACGCATTAAGACAGACAACTGCAACCTGTACGATTTGCAGCCCTTGGAACATGTGAAGTCCATTGAGCCGTCTGCTTCTGTACAAAAATACTTCTTGAGTTGTTTTGTTTCTGCAGCTAGAAAGCAGTGAGGCTATGCCATTAGAAGCCCCTGGAAATTAACTGCAGCCCCAGCTTACCTGGAATACAGATCAGAACTATCAACAGTTGTTATAGTGGAAAAAGTTGATAGACTCCAGATGCAAGCGTTTGTGGATTGCTCTAACAATTTGGTTCCTTTGTGCAGGGTTTTATACTGGTTTCACAGACAGGGCCTGGCACGAAGGTGCCAATAACACTGCGGTTTCAGTGGAGGAACCCAGACGCAACGGAAAAATGAAGGGCCAAAGTACACGTTATTTTGTCGGTCTGTGAACAGTTCCCTTCCCCCCACAATGCGTGTGTATCTGTAGGGAACTGGATCGGGGCCAGGCTGCTGAGGTAAGAAGTTTTCAAGTCTTCGCCAGTGCAGTTTCCCTGATGAAAACCAATCCCATCCACCCCCAGGTTGCCATTAGCAAAGATGGGGGAAAAGACAGTCAAAAAGCTTGAGCCAGTCTTTTTTCCATATTGGTGCTAATAGAAACCAGGGGGAGATTTGATCAGGAAAATGGTGGAGTGTCAAGGGGTGCATCTTTTGCTGTTCTCCAGTGCTGGAACCCTCTTCCTGTCTTCCTCCACAGCACTTTTGTTGAGGTGAACTAGTGTGGTTAGTCCAGTTGCCATTAGTTAGCAGAGTGCTTAAATAAAGCTACAAACGCAGCAGCGTCACTTTACCAGGTTACTTAGCTTACAAAGCTACACAGAGCCACATTGGAAGTTTAGAAGAGAAATACTTCTCTCTTTATTTGAGAAGTACACTTTGGATAGGAAAGAGTAGGGTCATGATAGAGTACTAACTTACTAGCTAAAGGATGGAAGCAGACGGTGAGAGGCCCATCTGCCTCATGGTGCCAAGAGAGGACCACATATCTTTCTCTTGGTGAGTGCAGGAAGAGAGCTTGTCTTCAACTGAGTGAGAGAGAAGAAGGAAGGGGAAATGGTCCCTGAGAACGCAATCTGCATTTCAAAGAGGACAGTGGCAGAAGAGTAAAGACAGGAAGAAAGGTCAGTGTGCCTATCTAGCTACCTAGCCTCTCTTGCCATGAAGTCTGGAGGTCTGAGACAGGGGACGTTGCATCTGGAACTTCCGACACCTTTTTCATGGCTAAACTATATGGTGGGAGATCCAACTGCTACAAGATAAGATGTGATTGGCCCCATGCGGGTTTTGTGAGTCTCTGTTTGTGTCTGTGTGCGAGCATGTGTCATGTGTGGGTGTGAATTCATTTCAGTGGATGAAGAGGCAGGATTCTAAGCGACTCCAGTATTTTTGGGAACTGCTCCGAGGAAGGCGATTAGGGGTTATCAGAGAAGAAACTGATCACCGGAGATCACTTTCTCTGAATGCACAGGACGACAGCTAAGCCCAGGCCCCGTATAAGCAGAGGTTATCTTCTGCTATTTTGCCTTCCCCTGGAATCTCTTGTGACATCGTGGGATTATAAGGCAGATACACGAGGAGTTCCTTGGCAAACGGAGGTAGAAAAGATTGCTTAAGGGTAGGAAGCTTAACATTTACTGAGCTGCAATGAGGCCTTCTGGAAACACTTTTGCCCAATTAAGAGTTCTTCAAAGCTCTAAACCACCCCCCTGCTTCTCACAGCTGATTGCCCATCAACGGTATCATGTAGCACAGCTGTTTCTCCACAACTGGAAGCAAAGGAAATCAAGCACACCACTATGAGACCTTAGGATGTGCCTGAGCATCAGAGGGCATAGGGTTACTCAGCATGGCCTGGAGACTTGTGGGAGTTCTGGAGCGGCGTCGGGGGGGGGGGGGGGGTCAGTAACTGGG
>NW_015169297.1:7754-12961 GCF_001447785.1 Gekko japonicus
GTGAGTTGGAGGAGCCTCTTCCAGCACCGGTGCAGAGGCAGGCGGCCAGGCAGCCTGCTCCTGTGAACTGCTGTCGACGGGTACGAGATTGGGGCTGTCTGGCAGGTCCGCGTCAAGGTTACCTGGAGCTGGGGTGTTCTCTGAAGCTGGGAGCAGGCACTGTCTCAGCTGGTCGACATGCCGCCGCAGGACCTGGCCGTCTTCCATAGAAACCTCGTATGACACATGTAATGTATTCAAAGCTGCCTTGAATGCAATGTGTGAAACATCTAATTGAAATGTAATGTTGAGCTTCATCCTGGGCTAGGATCCAAAGACATCCAATAGAATTGCTAGCCCAAGAAGTGACAAACCAATCACTTCAAGCAAGCTCCCTGAGCGGGAACGAATGTGATTGGACCTTATCTCAGCAACCTCATAGGTTGATATGTGTACAGTGTAGGGCTGCCAAATGCCCCCCGGGAATTCCCCCCGGTTTCGAGCCCTGATTCCCGCTCCTGCGGAATCGGGGCCCAGGAGAAACCCCACCCCCGCGTCCGCGTCACCCAGAAGTGACGTCGGCCGCTGGGGGCGGAGCCATGCCATTTGAGGGGAAAACTCTGCCCCCAGCGGCCCCCCGCTCCCGGCCAATTTCGATTTGGCAACCCTAGTACAGTGGGTGTGGCTATATTAGCCGGGAATGTTTAAAAGCAGGACAGCTGCAATGTAAAAGCTGTTCTGGCTATCAGATGTTGATCCGTCTTGGAGTTGTGTTCGAGTTGAAGAATAAAGTTGTGTTCTTGCTGAATCACTCTCCGACTGATTTCTTAAGCGAGCGACTTAACAACACAGGACATGTAGGATGGATTATTTGACCCGCTAGTCATGTGTTCCGGACGTACACTGTGTCTTCCAGGAAGAACCCGCGGGGTGCCTTCCTTATTCAGACAGACTGAACGACTCCGGGGCCCTATCTGGATGTAGGCGGTCCAAGAGCATGTAAGAAAGGGCCATGAGAACTAAGCACCAAGGCAACCCTTCCTGCCCCCCCTTGTTGTGATCTACCTAAATTCACAGAATCAGCATTGCTGTCAAATGGCCATCTAGCCTCTGTTTGAAAACCTCTAAAGACACCTTTAGAAGTCTCTGATCAGCTGACTATGTTGACTCAGGGCACATCTCCATTGGTCTTCCGTAGAGAATGGGATATAAACCTTCAATCCAGTTGAACCCTGAAGTCACAAGGTGCATTAGAGCACATGTGGAGGCTGCCTCTTCAGAGTCCTGCTTGAGCCATCTTATGATTGAAAACCACAGTATTAAAACGCAAACAATGGGACATAAGGCACACAAAAACTAAGCTCTTAGGGTTCCCACTATGGAAAAAAAGGTAAAAGTTTCCCTTGCTCGAAAGCCAGCTGGATCCGACTCTAGGGGCGGTGCTCATCTCCATTTCCAAGCAGAAGAGCCAGCGTTGTCTAAAGACTTCTCCGGGGCCATGTGGCCAGCATGACTAAACGCCGAGGTGCACAGAACTCTGTTAAGAGGAAGAAGACGACATTGGATTGATATCCCACCCTTCACTACCCAAGGGAGTCTCAGAGCGGCTTACAAACTCCTTTCCCTTCCCCTCCCCACAACAGACTCCCCACAACAGACTGGGGCTGAGAGAGCTCTTTCAAGAACTGCTCTTTCAAGGATAGCTCCGACAGAATTATGGCTTGCCCAAGGTCATCCAGCAGGTGCAAGTAGAGGAGTGGGGAATCAAACCCAGTTCTCCCAGATTAGGGTCCGCACACTTAACCACTACACCAAACTGGCTGTGTTCCGAAGTGTTCCGTGCACCTCTACTTGCATCTCTACTTGCAATTTCTTGCTTTCAAACTGCTAGGGTGGCAGGAGCTGGTGCCAGAGCTCACTCCATCATGCGGCACTAGGGTTTCAAACTGCCAAGCTGCACACCTTCCAGTCTGCAGCTCAGCATCTTAACCTCTAAGCCACCGTGGCCCCTCTATGGAGAAAAAGGTAAAGGTAAAGGTTCCCTTGCTCGAAAGCCAGTTGAATCTGACTTTAGGGTTGTGGTACTCATCTCCGTTTCAAAGCCGAAGAGCCAGCGCTGTCTGAAGACGTTTTCCGTGGTCATGTGGCCGGCAGGACTAAACACCAAGGCGCACGGAACGCTGTTACCTTCCCACCGAAGCGGTACCTATTTATCTACTTGCAATGTCTTGCTTTCGAACTGCTAGGTTGGCAGGAGCTGGAACTAAAGACGGGAGCTCACTCCGTCATGCGGCAACTCGGGTCTCGAACTGCTGAACTACTGACCTTCCACAGCCTGCAGTTCAGAGTCTTAACCACTTGAGCTACCGCAGCTCCTCCTCTATGGAGAAAAGGGTATAAATATCTAAAAACATGAATCAAGAGGGTTGGGTTGGAACCCTCTAACCCTGTACAAGGGGTGTCCACCAATACCCATTTGGGTCTCATCTTAATTGCGCCTTAATGTGCAACTCACCATGAAGCAGAAGCAGGCTGATGGCACACTGGCTTCACCCTCCGACGTACAAAGGAAGTGTGAGATCTACGCAAACCTGTGGAGCCTCCTCCGTGTTCTCTTCCTCTTCCCAAATCGCATTTTAAAATTCTCCCTAGCAATAAGGATACATTTATCAACACTATGAAATACATCTAAAACAGCTAGGCCGAAAAAACCTGCCAAGCCGGGGATGAGAGGATGCAGAAATAATCGCGCGCACGCAGGGGGGGGGGAGATATTTATTCTTCTGCCTCTTTGAGATGTACAGTGTTTGAGTGCAAGTCTGAACATATTTGAGCAAGCTGTAAGCAAACAAATCTCTCGCTGTAATCTGGAGGGCTGAGAGCACAGTGTTTGTCGATGTAGTCAATATGGAAAAATCAATTCTCATTGTATGTTTTGTCAGTGCTGGCTTCCTGCTTCCCTGTCACCATTTTAAAAAAAAATATATATATTGGCAACGGTACTTCATGGTTCAGTTTATTTGTGTGTGTTCCCAATACCATAGGTGACAAAAACATTACACAGATGGTTAGCTCTATAGCTTAACAGTTGCATTAAAAATAATTAGGCATTGAGATTGATTTAAAGGGCTTTTTCATTGTCTGTTTTTCTTTCAGCTACTTAATTAGTTCCCTCATGAAAGTACGTAGGACCGCTGGCTCTGTTTACTAATGATAACATCTTATGTCAGTGAAAATAACAACAGCCATCTCCATCTTCTTTTTATTATTTATAGATGTGAGGGCAGGACCCTGTGTTTCTTGACGGATCTGAGCTCCTCTGAGAGACAATTGTTTTCTGAATACTGAAATAAAAATATAACAAATGAGCGAGTTCTCTCCTGGGAGGAGAAATGGCACTTAACTAGGCCTCTGGTCTTAATCATGTGAAAAGATGTCAAGCCGTTTTCACAAGGCCCATAAAATGGCCGTCCCTGTCAGACTGTTTAAGTGCCTACTGGCTGCGGCCCCCTCTCAGGACTCCAGCATATTAATGCTCCATAAGCTTCGGTTCCTGAAAGCCTGGCTTGTTCATCAATAATGAAGCTGTTCCAAATAGTTTGGTCTGAAAGGGGGAAAAAAAAGTTTAAGCAAACATGTCTCTAAGTCTAGAGGGGTTTTTTTTACTCTTCAGAACTCCTGGATAAGAAGGTCTGGCCTTTTTCCATCTGTCCATGTACTGTGTGGAAAATAGGGAAGCCATTAGGAAAGGTCAGTCTGAGGGCACTGCTATACAGCAGCTGCTGTCCAGACATCTCCTGCAACCTGTAGGAAGTCCTCTCCAACATTTGGTTGAGAAGTTCTTAAAATATATATACTCAGGTCCTGCTTGGAGTTCAGGCTTGCGTGGCACCTGCTTGTAAAAACAATTTAAAGTTGAATGGCTTTTGCAAGTGGGCGCCACCGGCATCTTCCAAGGGGCTGCATTCTCAACGTGATGATGTCACTTATCATCATGTCAGGGATGTCCCCACCCCTTCCTAGAATGCCCCACAAAACCCCCCACCAGCAACAAAGTAGGACCTGGCAACCCTACAGGGTCCCGTTCTTTAGAAGCAAGCACAGGTTACCAGCAACAATGTACAAGGCAGCAGGGTTAGGTTACAGCTCTGTTTGCTAAGCAGGCCAGCAGGAGTATGGCAAGCAAAACTGCTTCCACACCAGGCCTTGCTCAGTGTGTTCCTTTTATCTGCCTTCTTTTGCTGACTCATCCCCCAAAGCCCAAGTGTCGCTCCTTACAGTCATGGTCACCTTCCTCCAGGTGCAGGTCTTTACTGTTTCCCTATCAGCCTGCCAGTCCTGGTTCTGTAAAGACTCCACTCCAGGAATTAACACGGATCATTGCTGAGCAATTAGGTGAAGGCTTAGTCTTCTCTCTAGAGCTGTCAAGCGCACTGTCCTCCTCCTACATTCTGCTGGTTTGGGAGAGGCCGGAGGAGATGGAGACACCGGCTCCTGTGGGGTCTCTTTCTTCTCCTGGAAGACTGAGCAGCCTGGCCATGACTGGCCACTTCCAGATGCTTCCCCCATTGCCGGACCCAGCTGCTCAGGTGGGGATTCTTTCCTTTTATCCCATAAAAGCTCTATGATACATCGATCCTGAGCAGTGGATAGTTGTTGTTAATCACTTATCACCCAATAGACAAAAGGAATAAATTGTTTTGCAACTGCTAGAGTTCTTTTTGGATCCCTGTCAGAAAGTAAAAAGGTGAATGTCATAGGAATATATGCCCGAATGAATTTGCAAACTGTTGAGGCCAGGTCAAACCCTGACTGCTCCCGGTGGGGAGAACCCCCTCCCGGGATAGGCCCGAAGATGTCCAGCTGGCCCCAGAAGAAGCCAGCTGAGGAAGAGGGCAATCCACTGGCAAGCAGCAAGGCAGGACCCTCGAAACAGCCCCGACCTACCTCGGCCAAGCCTGGCCTCACCGGCAAGCCACAAGACAGGCCCAAGGAAAGGAACACAACAACTGACAAGAAGGGGGAGCTGAGTGAGACCCAGCAATGATGCCCCACCTGCCTGGAAGGGGCTGGAGCACACCCCATTGGCTGACGAAGGAGGGTGGGGGCTGCAGAGCTGGCATTGTGTGTTTGGCTACCCGGGTCAATGTGGGGACAACTGGAGAGGCGCCACCCAGAGAGGATGCAAGGATCAGCCCCACGGGGACGGAGATGGAGCCTCCCATTCC
>NW_015169297.1:14072-14597 GCF_001447785.1 Gekko japonicus
TTTATTCCCCCCCCCCCCCGGTTTCTTTTGGCCTTTGGGGGGGGGGGCAGAAATCTGTTTTGGTTTAATGCTTACACAGCACAGGCTGCACTTAATGGGTTCTCATGTGGTTCTAACATGACTGGCGGAACCTCTCTTAAAGCTGCAACTGTCCATTCCTTGCTCTGTTGGATAAATTCCCAGGTGCTGCACAGTGGTTCTTTGACGTGGTGGGAATTGTGGAGGGACATAGCTCAGTGGCCCAGTGCATACTTTGCATGCAGGATCTAGTCCCTTCTCTGCATGACACCTTGGACAGCTGTTGCCAGCCAAAACAGATGATTCTGAGATGAACCAATGCTCTGGCAGTGTAAGACAGCTTCCTGTGTTTATCAGTATGAGAGCCAGTTTGGTGTAGTGGTTAGGAGCCCAGACGCTAATCTGGGAGAACCAGGTTTGATTCCCCACTCCTCTACATGCAGCTGCTGGCGTGACCTTGGGTCAGTCATAAGCTCTTTCAGAGCTGTTCTCTCAAGGGCAGTTCTC
>NW_015169297.1:14616-38301 GCF_001447785.1 Gekko japonicus
GTTCTCGGAAGAGTGCTCTTAGTCCCATCTCCCTCACAAGGTGTCTGTTGTGGGATGGGAAAAGGAAAGGGATTGTAAACCACACTGAGACTCCATTGGGTAGGGAAGGGCAGGGTATAAATCCAATCTCTTCTTCTAAGTGAGCTGTCTTGGGGCCAAGTACGTGCAAGGGGCCCATAGATGATGGCCAAATGGAGCGTGGGGTGTTGTGACAGGAGATGCAGTCCTGTAGGTATGAGGGTCATCAGCTGCTACCTGGTCCTTTTAACTGGAGATGCAAGAAATTGAACCTGGGACCTTCTGCATGCAGAGCAGAGGCTTTCCCACTCCACGGAGTCACAGCAATTGCTTGCTTCCTACACCAGTGCCATCTGTCTGAGACAGACAGTGCTAAATCGTTTAGTCAGTCTCTTAACCCAACAATAGTATTTTTTTTTATGGTTGCTTCCAATGCTCCCTCTAAGCTGTGGAGTCTTGTGAGCAAAAATTCTACTTTGTGAGCTGCTGGCATTAAAGTTGTGAGCGACTGATGTGGCTACTGCATAAACTAGTTTTCTCTGGAGCCCTCCTCCCTGAGCTAAAAATGTGTGAGCGGGAGGCTAAAAAACTGTGAGCTAGCTCACATGAACTCAGCTTAGAGGGAACACTGGTTGCTTCCTTTGTTAAGTCAGTTGCTTGGTAACAGCCAGGGATGATCTTTCCTCAGTGGGAATTATCTGAATGAGAAATTAACCCACAGGGTGGCTTCGGAGTCCAGGGTTGTATAGGAGGACAAAGGAGTTAGGGGAAAGGATTTGATTTGCAATTGGAATTGGGAGAGAAACAGAGATTGATGGATTTAGCTCGGTGAGGGACTGTGGGAGAACACGTGATTGCTCTAGGAAACAGATGAAGGTCATAGTTTGTGCTACCTGCTCTTGGAGTCTATATTCTTTATCAGGGCTATTTTTGGGCAGGAACGCACAGGAACGGAGTTCCGGCTGGCTCCCAAGTTGGCCATGCCCAGCAGGAACTCATTAGCATAATATCCCACACCCAACAGCAGGAACTCATTAGGATTGGCTACAATTAGGGGTGTGTGGCCTAACATGCAAAAAGCCCTGGGTTTTGACAACAAACAAGATAAAGAGAATAAGAAGCAAAAGGTAGGTGTGGCTGGATGACCACACTTCTGGTAACATGGGGGTGTGGCCTAATATGCAAATGAGCTGTGCTGTCAGGGTTTGGCCTGTTATGCTAATGAGTTCCTGCTGGGCTTTTTCTACAAAAAAGCCCTGCTCTTTATACTTGGATTTTATATACCTGTAGAAAAGAGCAAGACTCCAGTAGCACCTTAAAGCCTAACAAAATTTGGGGTAGGGTAGGAGCTTCCATGAATCGCTGCTCACTTCTTCAGAAAGCTCATGCCTTACCACAGATTTTGTTAGTCTAAGGTGCTACTTTAAGGACTATAAGGAAGGCCAAGTGCCGAAGAATAGCTTCTTTTGAATTATGGTGCTGGATAAGACTCTTGAGAGTCCCTTGGACTGCAAGGAGATCAAATCAGTCAATCCTAAAAGAAATCAACCCTGACTGTTCCCTGGAAGGCCAAATACTGAAGCTGAAGCTCAAATACTTTGGCCACCAAATGAGAAGGGAGCACTCACTGGAGAAGACCCTGATGCTGGGAAAGGCTGAAGGTCAAAGAAGACGGGGACGGCAAAGGATGAGATGGTTGGACAGTGTTATCGATGCAATGCACATGAAATTGAGCAAACTCCAGAGGACGGCGGAAGACAGGAAGGCCTGGCGTTATGTCATCCATGGGGTTGCGAAGAGTTGGTCTTGGCTGCGCGACTGAACAACAACAGCAAAAAGTTGCTACTGGACTCTTACTATATTCTACTGCTTCAGACAAACGAACACAGCTACCCATTTTACTTTATATACCTGGACTTTCAAAAGGCTTCTGACAAGGTACCTCACCAAAGACTCCTGAGTAAGCTTAGCAGTCATGGGATAAGAGGACGGGTTCTCTTACGGATTAATCGCTGCTCACTTCTTCAGAAAGCTCATGCCTTACCACAGATTTTGTTAGTCTAAGGTGCTACTTTAAGGACTATAAGGAAGGCCAAGTGCCGAAGAATAGCTTCTTTTGAATTATGGTGCTGGATAAGACTCTTGAGAGTCCCTTGGACTGCAAGGAGATCAAATCATGCTCATCTCCGTTTCAAAGCCGAAGAGCCAGCGCTGTCCGAAGACGTTTCCGTGGTCATGTGGCCGGCATGACTAAACACCAAGGCGCACGGAACACTGTGACCTTCCCACCGAAGTGGTACCTATTTATCTACTTGCAATTTCTTGCTTTCGAACTGCTAGGTTGGCAGGAGCTGGAACTGGAGACGGGAGCTCACCCCGTCATGCGGCACACTCGGGTCTCAAACTGCTGAACTACTGACCTGCCACAGCCTGCAGTTCAGCGTCTTAACCACTTGAGCCACCGCAGCTCCATATTGGGGCGGGTACTGTCTGATTTATTCAGCAATGATCTGGAACTAGGGCTGGGTAGTGGAGTGGCCAAGTTTGCAGACGAGACCAAGTTATTCAGGATGGTGAAACCCAAGGCCGACTGTGAGGAACTCCAAGAGGTTCTCCACAAACTGGATGAGTGGGTGACAATGTGGCAAATGAAGTTCAGTGCTGGTAAGTGTAAAGTGATGGATACTGGCATATCATCATCGTCGTCGTCGTCGACCTTTATTGGCATGGCACGGTGTTACAGAAAGATAAAAATAAGATAAATGGAGGGAAGTAAGCAGTGGGGTCCCACAAGGATCGGTATTGGGGCGGATACTGTTTGATTTATACAGCAATAATCTGGAACTAGGGCTGGGTAGTGGTGTGGCCAAGTTTGCAGATGAGACCAAATTATTCAGGATGGTGAAACCCAAGGCCGACTGTGAGGAGCTCCAAGAGGTTCTCCACAAACTGGGTTAGTGGGTGACCATGTGGCAAATGAAGTTCAGTGCTGGTAAGTGTGAGGTGATGGATACTGGGTTAGCATCATCATCATCGTCGACCTTTATTGGCATGGCATGGTGTTACAGAAAGATAAAAATAAGATAAAACTGAGGGTTTTATACCACAATAGTAGAGGGAGAAAAGGTCATAAACAGTCAATTCAGAATAACATATCCCAAACTATACATTAAAAACTAAGTGTTAGAACTCTTGCCCTTAGCTTCCATACAAGTGCAGTGATTTGAGGACACCTATCAGAAAGCAAGAAGTTAAACTCATTATCAACAATCTTTGCAGAAGATAAAAGAGAGCTAATCAAGTGATGACGGAGGTAAGAATATTGGGGGCAACGAAGGATATGTTGCACGGAGTCAGGTTCATTAAAGGAGCAGATGCAAACTCTATCCTTATAAGGGGTACCCTTGTATCTACCTGTCAAAACAGCTGAAGTAAATAAGTTGAACCTAGCCAACATAAAGGCTGTGTGATGAAGAGGGATTGTCAAACAGCGTCTTAACCACTTGAGCCACCGCAGCTCATCATCATTGTCGTCGTCGTCATCGTCGTCATCATCATATCAATACTGGGACAAAAAATCCCAACTTCATGATTTGCTACGAGGGCCGGGTCTGACATAAATGTCACTTTGTCGGGCCAGGCCGTGCGTGCCATGAAATGCAATTTATTTATTATTTTGTTTGTTTTCCTTCCATTTATATCCTGCCCTCCCCGCCAAGCAGGCTGTGTGCAGATGTACAACAATAAAAACAAGATAACAAAATTCATAAATAAAAATAACTACAACAATAAATACTTTAAAATACATTATACCTCAACAGACATTGGGGAGAGGAGGGGGGGGAGGCCAGATGGAGCTGGATATCTGCTGCCTCGACTAAAGGTTTGGCAAAAGACCTCCGTCTTTCAGGACTTGCTGAACTGTAAAAACTCTCACAAGTACCAGAGATATAAACCATATAAAGGACAGCAGCTGGCAAGCTCTGAGTTGGTGTATCCTCACTCCAAGGTTCCATGGGCTGGGAGGGTGGGTGTGTGCAACACTGGGTAGACGCTCCCATGATGCTTGACTGCTGCATACAAGGTTGTTCCACCATGCTGAAGCCACAATCAGAGTGGCTCTGCCCCCCCCCCTGCAGTCTCCTGGTCCCTCCCTTGCACTATTTGCTTGCGGGCTACATAAGAGTCCTGAATAGGCCAGTTCCGGCCCCCGGGCCTTATGTTTGACACCCTGCATCACAGGGACCGTTACAGGAGCTCTGCACACAATTTGCAGTAGCCATTACAGGAGCATCATATATTCATTCTGTGGACCTCTGAATCAAGCATTTGAATTCATCCCATCTTGGATGATTTGAAATGGCCTCGATTCATTCCAGCTAAACAGTCCCTGAATCATTTCCCCCTTGTTTAAATTCCTTTCGGCCAGACGAGTTGATGCGTCTCTTGGCTTTAACTCACCTTTGTGTTGAATAATTCAGCTTCTTCAAGGAAACTGATTATTCCCACCCCTCTTTTTAGTGGAACAATGCTGCCATTTGTTGCTGTTTTAACTTTCAAATGTCCTTGGCATTAATTATGGGCATGTGTTCTTTGATGACTTCCCTGTGTTTCCCAATAGAATTTTCATTCAACCAAATGCTGCTTACTCCGTCCAGCTTTTTAAAGATCAAACTAAAAAGTTTGGAGATATTTAGTTCTAAAGGGAAGAGTCCCAAATCTATTGCCAACCAACTTCACCAGGTGCTCTTGAGTTCTAGCATTATGGACGAGAGACAAGAATCCCCCAGTATCTGTTTTCTTCACCTCATGCATAATTTTATAAGAAGAAGAAGAAGAAGAAGAAGAAGAAGAAGAAGAAGAAGAAGAAGAAGAAGAAGAAGAAGAAGAAGAAGAAGAAGAAGAAGAAGAAGAAGAAAAGGAGGAGGAGGAGGAGGAGGAGGAGATTGGATTTATACCCCGCCCTTCACTACCCAAGGGAGTTTTAGAGCGGCTTACAAACTCCTTTCCCTTCCCCTCCCCACAACAGACACCTTGTGAGGTAGGTAGGGTTGAGAGAGCTCTGAGAGAAATTGCTCTTTCAGGAACAGCTGTGCCAGAGCTTGTGACTGACCCAAGGTCACATCAGCAGGTGCAAGTGGAGGAGTGGGGAATCAAACCCGTTTCTCCCAGAATAGAGTCTGCGCACTTACCCACTACACCAAATGTTAGCCAATGTTGGATCAAGCCAATGGCCCATCCAGTCAAACACTCTGTCGCACACTGGCCAAAAATACCAGGTGGCATCAGGAGGTCCAGCAGTGGGGCCAGGACACTAGAAGCCCTCCCACTGTTGCCCAGCCCCCCCAAGCACCAAGAATACAGAGCATCCCTTGCCCCAGACTGAGAGTTCCTATCTATACCTTGTGGCTAATAGCCACTGATGGACCTCTGCTTATCTAATTCCCTCTTGAAGCTGTCCATGCTTGTCGCCGCCACCACCTCCTGTGGCATGTCCTCCCCTTAGCCATCTTTTCTTTAAACTGTAAAGCCCCAAACTCATTAAGCTCATAGGAGAGATCCTCATAGCAAAGGTATTCATATTGGGTTAGATGTAAAAAAAAAAATTGCCTTGGAAGCATAGAAGCTTTTTCACAGTATCCCCGATCCTCCATGTCTCCCGGTTAAGGGGGGGAAATGCTGTTCAAACAAATGACAAAGATGATGTGACTCCAATGGTAACGAGAGAAAGAAATTTTGCTTAGAAAAATAGAAGCACATCTTACATGACATATCCACGTACGTACATTTAACTTATTGTGAACAGGTTAATTTCAGGAAGGTTAACTTGCTACAGCTCCAAGCCCAGGCAAGAGAGAGAAGAAGAGAGGCCCTATATAAGATGAAAGCAGAAGGCCATCAAGGGCCAGAGAGGGTCAACACTTAACGGAGGAGAGGGTGAGACCAACTGCCCAGTGTACCCCAGAGTTACAATATCCAGCTGTTCCAACCCAGTTCATCTTGGTTGCCTTCTTCTTCATGCCATGCAACTTCGTATTGTCTTTGTTTTAAGGCAGGGTCATTTCCTGCAGGAGCGCACAGGAGTGGAGCTCCGGCAGTAAAGAGTCCAGGGGGCGGGCACATGCAACAAGCCCCGCCCCCTCCTCCCAGCAGCCCTCTGTCGGAGCAAGAAGCAGCCAGGTAAGTTGCAGAGCCCCCCCCCCCCCCGCCTTCCCTGGCCCCCACCAAGGCGCCAATGGCTCTTCGGCTTTGAAACGGAGATGAGCACCACAACCCTAGAGTCGGATTCGACTGGCTTTCAAGCAAGGGAACCGTTACCTTTACCTAATGAGCTCCTGCACCTCTTTTTCTACGAAATGACCCCTGTTTTAAGGTATACATAGGTGGATTGGGGGCACAAGTTGACCTGGAGTTGACTGTGACCTGCATTCAGGATGCAACATCAATGAACTCCCTTCCGCATATTAAGGCACATGAACCAGGCAAAGTTAAAAACATTTCAGTCCCATTGATTGGCCATTTTTAAACACATGCTGTCCCTGCAGAAATCAACGAGACTTAAAAAAAAAAAAAGATTTAACTTCAGCTGCCTCATACACACGGCTGTCCATTTCCGAAGTCTGCTAACCAAAAAAAGACTTTCTCCGTTTTAGTATTGACACAGCTTGTGGAAATTATCCTGCATGAAATCTAATCCTTTGCTAGTGTTATTTTGCTGCTGCCTGCTCTTTTCACCATCCCCCCCCCCCGTAGCCAAAGTCTTCATTACAAAATAAGCAAAACTTTGCCTTATTAAGTTCTGATGCAAGAGGAATGGGAAGAACAGAAGAATATCCCTTTTCACGTCGTCGCTTGAGTTAGTCTTGAATTTAATTGATCCGCTTTACATGTGAAAGTTGGACAGTGAAGAAAGCAGAGAGGAAGAAAGATTGTTCCTTTGAAATGTGGCATTGGAGGAGAGTTTTATGGACACCGCGGACTGCCAAAAAGACAAAGAATCGGGTTCTAGATCAAATCAAGCCTGCACTCTCCCTAGAAGCTAATATGAGCAAACTGAGGCTATCGTACTTGGGTCACATTATATGACGACAAGACTCACTGGAAAAGACAGGGGGTCATTTAAGGCAGGGGTCATTTCCTGCAGGAGCGCACAGGAGTGGAGCTCTGGCAGTAAAGAGTCCAGGGGGCGGGCACACGCAACAAGCCCCGCCCCCTCCTCCCAGCTAGGAAAGTGCTAGGAAAGGCTGAAGACAGCAGGAAGAAGAAGAAGAAGAAGAGAAGAAGAAGAAGAAGAGAGGAGAAGAGATTGGATTTATACCCCGCCCTTCACTTGGAGTCTCAGAGCGGCTTACAAACTCCTTTCCCTTCCCTTCCCCACAACAGACACCCTGTGAGGTGGGTGGGGCTGAGAGAACTCTGACACAAACTGCTCTTTCAGGAACAGCTGTGCCAGAGCTTGTGACTGACCCAAGGTCACATCAGCAGGTGCAAGTGGAGGAGTGGGGAATCAAACCTGGTTCTCCCAGATTAGAGTCCGCACACTTAACCACTACACCAAACTGTAGTGGTACACCAAACTGAAGAAGAAGTTGGATTTCTACCCTGCCCTTCACTCAGAGTCTCGAGGTGGCTTACAATCTCCTTGCCTTCCTCTCCCCTGTGAGGTAGGTGGGGCTGAGAGAGCTCTGAGAGAACTGCTCTTGAGAGAACAGCTCTGAGAGAACTGTGACTGACCCAAGGATGCCATGGCCCTCAGTATGTAAGACCTGAGGAAGGCTGTTAAGGATAGGATGTTTTGGAGGTCATTCATTCATTCATCGCATTGCCATAGGTCAGATGTGACTTGATGGAATTTAACACACAACATGTGACAAAATATTGTGGAAGGTTCCGGTTTATTGCTCTGTGCATCATTTCCCTACGAAGGGCAAAAGTTGTCCCAAGATGGGTTACAAAATGGAACGCAATAAAAGCATAAAATATTAAAAACTGCTAATTAAAACAAAGCATTAAAAAACCCCAAACCAGAACATAAAAACATAGAACAGGGTGCAGCTTCAAATGAATTTAACAGTTTTCAGATTAAAAGCACACTATACAAATGGGGTTAAAGTACAAAACCCTTAATTTGAATCCTGAGTAAACAAGATGGGTAGCCATGTTAGTCTGTCTGTGGCAGTAGAAAAGAGCAAGAGTCCAGTAGCACCGTAAAAACTAACAGAATTTTTGGCAGGGGATGAGTTTTCATGAGTCACTGCTCACTTTCTTCAGATAACTTCAGGTATCTGAAGAAGTGAGCAGCAGGGGTGTGCTTTGAGTGTATACCAAGCCAAACAAATACCTGAAAAAATACCAGTCAGAGATCTATACTCGACTACCGAAATGGCCCTGCCTGAATAAAAGCTGATATTAATAAGTTTTTATTTAGGTGCGGCTAGAAGGCATTTAAACAGATTGTGGTCTCTTTAAATGCCTTCTGAGTTCACTCACAGAGTTCCACCACTGCTAGCATGCCTTCCTGGGGTGCTGTGACTCTGGTTCTTTCACTACGCCCACCTCCTGGCCTCCCTCTCCAGCCTCTAGGGTTTGGCCTGCCAGCACAATCCTTGCAAACCCTGAAAAATTACTTGTCCCCCCCTTTCCACTTTCATCACTTCCTTCTCCTGCATCGATCCCCACCTTCCCAGGGTGCTGGGATCCCAACTCAGTATCCGAATGTGGCCCTGACCCCCCCTCTCCAACATCCAGAGGTCCGCTTCTCAGCACCCCCTTTTCTGCCACCATAAGCAAGCCCCCCTTTTCACCTTCTCCTCCCTGCAAACACAACTTCCCAGGGTGCTGGGACTCCAGTTCCTTTGCTGCTCCCACCTCTTGGCCTTCATCTCCAACTTCCGGGGGTTGGCCTGTCAGCACGATCCCAGCAAATCCAGGAAAATCACCCATGCCCCCTTTACTCCCTTCATCACTTCCAGGCCCGTAGCTAACATGGGGCCAGCGGGGCCTGGCCCCCTAGCAGTTTTTATAGGGGCCCTTCCTGAGCCTCAGCTCCCCTACCCCAACTCCCCCTGATTGCCTGTCAGCCTGTTGGCAGGGAGGACAAGGGCAGTGATTTCAGAGGCTGTCCCTGGTGCTGTGCCACGGGAAGAGGCACTGGGGCTCCTTGGGGGGGGGAGCTGCACTTGGAGGCTGTGGCTGCTGCAGCCCTTGCCCTGGAGCCTTTGATTGGATTAGCAGGCACCCCCCCAGGCCCCCTCCCTAAGAAGTCCTTAGCTACGGGGCTTCACTTCCTCCCCCTGCATTGATCTCCACCTTCCCGGGGTGCTGGGGTCCCAACTCAGTATCCAAAATCTGACCCTGGTGCAGCTGTGCCACCATCGCTCTTCTGTTTGCCCCGGTTGTATTGGTCAATTTCACACAATTCACTGCGCGATGGCATTTTGACCCGCATCTTCCTCTGACTTCCCCCGTCTTCTCGATCTCAAAAAAGGACCGAGAAGACACGGGGGAAATCAGGGGGAGATGCCGGTCAAAACCACGGCAAATGGAAGAGCGAGGGCGGGACAGCTGCTTGTGGGGAATCAGTCCCTATGAAGTAGCCTGTGGGATGGCCTAGTGCAGTGATGGCAAACCTTTTAGAGAGCGAGTGCCCAAACTGCAACCCAAAACCCACTTATTTATCGCAAAGTGCCAACACGGCAATTTAACCTGAATACTGAGGTTTCAGTTTAGAAAAAACCAGGGGTCATTTCCTGCAGGAGCGCACAGGAGCGGAGCTCCGGCAGTAAAGAGCCCAGGGGGTGGGCACATGCACAAGCCCCACCCCCTGCTCCCAGCAGCCCTCAGTCAGAGCAAGAAGCAGCCAGATAAGCTGCAGAGGGCCCCCCCCCAGTCCAAAACAGTCCAGTGGCACCTTTAAGACCAAGTTTTATTCAGGTACAAGCTCTCCCTCCTCTGCAAGGGCAGATCTGCACATTCCCCCCCCCGCCCCCCAATAGCTAGCAATCCAAGGCAGTCCAGTGGAGCCTGAGCGGTGGGTGTTGCCTTCTGACACACTTTCGGTGATGTCAGGGGGTGTGACATATGCAAATAAGTTATGCTAATGAGTTATTTTAATGAGCTCCTGCACCTCTTTTTCTAGGAAATGACCCCTGGAAAAAACGACTCATACGTTAACATAAGATGATCCAAACAAAGTAAGGAAAGCAATCCCAAATGCTTTCATTTACTTTGGCAGAGAATTCCACACTTTAATGACGGTCTGGGCCTGGCTGGGGCGATGGCACGCATGCCCACAGAGAGGGCTCTGAGTACCGCCTCTGGCACCCATGCCATAGGTTCGCCACCACTGGCCTAGTGGATGTGTAACGTTGACTGAATGGTGCACAAATCTTGTGAAAAATGAATACATTCTATCAGGAAAAGTGTCTCAGAAGACAGGAAAATATAGAAACATGATTTGAGTCCTATGAGGGAGGAATAAAATCAAAACAAAGCTTTGGGGACGGAGAAAGGATGAGACATTTGAAATCTTGTCTACTTTCTGGCATGCCCCCCAAAGCAAAGACACCAGTCAGTATGTTTGTTTTTCCTGGTCAGTTGACAACCTTAAAGTGTCTGCGAGTAATCCTAGTTGAGGAAGAGATACTTTTGACAGAACGCTCCGTGTTTATGTGAAAATGTTAGGGGAAATGCTGCCTAATCATCCTAGCGATATGTACTTAGCTGGAAATATTTGCCATCCCAAAATGGTCTTGAGCTTGTAAAACATGCATAATGTCGCCATGTATAGAAGTGGGTTTCCAACATTTATTTATTTATTTATTATTTATTTATCTATCAAATTTATACCCCGCCCTCCCCACAAGCGGGCTCAGGGCGGCTTCCATAAAAACATAACTACATTAAAATTTCACAACATTGAACCATACAATAAAAACATTATAAATACGAAGTCCTGGCGGCTGTTAAATTAACCTAGACGGTATACTGCTAGAATAAATTTCCACTGCCCAGATGTACCACGATATTTCTGCTCATAATCAGATGTTAAAATCAGATGTTAAAACCACAGACCAAGCTCTGCAGTAACGGCCTGCAGTAGGGGCCTGCAGTAACGGCCTGCAGTAGCGGCGGCCCCTATTTAAATGCCTGGCGGAAGAGCTCCGTCTTACAGGCCCTGTGGAACTGCAAAAGGTCCCGCAGGGCCCTGATCTCCTCCGGGAGCTCGTTTCACCAGGTAGGGGCCGCCACTGAAAAGGCCCCGGCTCTGGTGATAGCTAGCTTGGCCTCCCTCGGGCCAGGGAGGGTCAGCTGATTTTGAGACCCAGACCATAGTGCTCTCTGGGGTATATACGGGGAAAGGCGGTCCCTCGGGGAAAGGCGGTCCTATTATGTGATAGTCTCTCATCCTCTAGCGCAGGGGTCCCCAACGTGGTGCCCGTGTTTGCCATGGTGCCCGTTCTTGGTGCCCACAAAGTGTCTTTAGAAAATGGGTGGGACCAGGTGGTTCTTTTGCCCAGCAAGGCTTCTAATTGGCCACCAGAGATTTTATTGGCCATACAATTAAAAAAAAAATAGCTGCCACCATACCATGGAAGATCTTCACTGTGTGACTGAAGGCATGCTGTGGCAGCCATTTTGCAGCTGGCTGTGCCTCCTGTGGCAGCTATTTTTTGGCAGCCATTTTGTGTCAGAATGCCAAAGGCTGGAGACCTCTGCTCTCGTACAAGAACCTGGGGCTTGGTCCTGGAGCATGTGCTTTCTGGTACTTGAGAAGTATACAAAGTATTTAAAAAATCTAACCACACCAAAATATAGGACAACATTATCTTTAGCCTGCTGTAATGATATTCCACCAGCAACCCTTGGGGGTTGTTTCAGACAGGGGTATTCATGTTTGATGATTTCCGAATTCCTGTAAAGGAATTAGAGATGAAATAATTGCCCTGCTTTGGGCTACTCTACTGTACTGTACAGCGTAAGATCAATTAACCCTTTAATTGCTAAGGATACTATTAATGATACAGTTGACCATATAACAGTCACACACCTGCTTTGTATACAGAAGGTCCTGGGTTCAGTGGCTGATGTCACAGAGCACTTATATGAAATTCTTGTGTACCAGGACTTTTAAAAGTGCTAACTTGCATATCCAAGTGCCTTCTTGGGGGGGGGGGGAAGGGTTTTCAGTGTTCCCTCTAAGCTGAGTTAGTGTGAGCTAGCTCACAGTTTCTTAGCCTACGGCTCACACATTTTTGCTTTTGCTCAGGAAGGAGGGCTCCAGAGCAAACTAATTTATGCAGTATCCAAATCACTTGCTCACAACTTTAATGCCAGTAGCTCACAAAGTAGAATTTTTGCTAGAAGACTCCACAGCTTAGAGGGAGCATTGGTTACAGTGCTGGGGGCAATGGTGTTTAACACCTCCCATGCCTCTTCCATAATTTAAAATCCCACTCCAAACCATAATTAGACTCACTCTTTTAGCACTCCAGCCCAAACCCAGGTACTTCCCTGCAAGATCCAGTTCCAGCTTTGTTTTAAATGGGGATTGGCGCTCAGGTTTCTGCTGGCCAAATCCAAAACTTCTATTGCCAGATTGGCTCTGTTGTATACTTGCCCATCTTGGACACAGAGTTTGCAAGACATTTGCTTCTTTGTGCATAGGTTAAGGGCTCTTTTTGTAGCAGGTACTCATTTGCATATTAAGCAACACACCCCTAATGTAGCCAATCCTCCAAGAGCTTACAGTAGCTCCTGTAAGAAGAGCTCTGTAAGCTCTTGGAGGATTGGCTACATTAGGGGGTGGTGGCCTAATATGCAAAGGAGTTCCTGCTACAAAAAGAGCCCTTAAACCAAAGGTCTCTACATTAGGAATTGTGTGTGAGGCTGCGGTCAGACATTCAGTTTGAACCAGTGTGGCCCAGCCTCTAATCGATCAAGGGTTTTTTTTGTAACAGAGAATTGTGATCAGACTCACTCTTTTAGCACTCTTCAAAGTGCTTTTATCCCGTCCTTGAGCGATCAGACACAGCAGCCAGAGAGTGGGGCCACTGGCCTTTTTTATCCTTTAAGCATGCACATAAGCTCTGATGAGCCTGCTGGGATATATGGAACATGGCCTGTCAGTCATTTTTAAAAAAATTGTCCTCTGAGTATGTGCACAAGCACTGATGAGCCTGCTGGGATATGAATTTCGCTGCCATCCTCCCTCTCTAATCTTTTCAATTAACCCCTTCCCCAAAGCTCAGGAGAAAACTTAAGTACAGAGGTACTTTGTGCATAGTTTTTATAAAGTTTTTATAAAGAAAAAAGTTTTTATAAAGAAAACAGTTTTGAGAAGCCCCTGTGGGGGGGGGAGAGGTGAATATGCAGTTATGTGCACATTGCTAACTAGTAAAAAAATGGCAGTTGGAAAACGAGACAAGTCAGATCTTCCTGATGGCTTGGTTGCGCAACAGAGCGATCAGACAACAGGAAATCAGTGAAACAGACTGAACCCAGAGCAACGCAGGCTCCAGGCTTTTATACAGCAACAAGGTTAAACATCACATCTTACATCTTACATCATAAGAGTGGAATTTTCCACTAACTAGGCTTATTTTTCCCGCCACAAAACAAACAAGCTTGCTTCTGCCCCTATTGGCTGGAATGTGACCAGCAACTATCCCCTTATATGCCCAAAGAGTCATTTGAATAATAAATGCCTGCTTCACTACCCGTATGTTACTTCCTCTTTTATTTTTATGGGAAGTTACATGGTGCTGCAGTCAGTGCTGCGAGTTTTTTTTTTAAATGTCTCCTGTTGCCACTCCAAGCGGTGGTGGGCAATGAGAGCAGGGGTGTGGAAATCGGACCCCTAGAACCACAAGCTTAGATGGCTTTTAAAAATGGATGGACACATGTTGGGGGGGGTTGATTTATCGACATCAATCAGGGATGGTGACTACGTGAAACCCCCATGTACTGAGGAAATATTCCACTACTGGGGGCAAACTGCCATTGCTTTCACGTCCTGCTTGTACACTTCCTGCAGTGCAATCCTAAGTACGGAGGGCAGGGAGAGAGAGAAGGGCCGGGAGCTGTTCCTGTGGGCAGCAGAGGAGAGGACCCGCAAGAATGGGTTTAAATTCAGGGCAGGAAGGTACCGGCTGGATAGGAGGAAAAACGTTTTGACGGTAAGAGTGGTGCCACAGTGGAATCAGCCGCCTGGGGAGGTGGTGAGCCTCCCCCTCCCTGGCAGTCTTCAAGCAGCAGCTGGACAAGCACTTGCCAGGGATGCTCTAGACTAGGCCGATCCTGCACTGAGCAGGGGGTGGGACTAAATGGCCTGGATGGCCCCTTCCAACTCTGTGATTCTATGATTCTGTGTCTGTCGAGTGCCATCAAGCTGCTTCTGACCTAGGGAGCGGTGGCGCAGGGAGCGGGGCACCTGCCTTAACATCTAGCGAGCAGCCTGTAGGCTGTTCGAGACCCACCGCGGCCGGGGGGAGCACCTGGCCCTGGTCCCGGCTCCCGCCCACCCAGCGGTTTGAAAGCCTCAACAACTTGCGAGTAGATAAATGGCACCCACCTCTGATGAGGGTGTATGGTGGTGGCTCTGACGGCGTGGATGGCGTGGACAGCAGCGGGGCACCAGCGGCGGCGAGTGCTGGCGGAGGCAGAGGCGAAGCAATCCCTGGTGGCCGGAGTGGAAAAATCGGGTGACGGCAGTGGCTGGAGGCGCACGACGGCGTGTGACGCAGGCACGGCAGTGCCTGATGGATGGAGCCGGGGCCGGAAGCGTGCATGAGCCGTGCGCCTGCGCGGTCCCGCCGGTGGAAGCCTTGGAGACATCGAAGGCCTGCCTAGAAGACGCCAAGCCGAGCCAGCAATCAGAGACCTAGAGGACACCGAGCCGATCCAGCTGCCAGTAGAGACCTAGAAGATGCCGAGCCAGCAGCCAGAGACCATCAAGGGCCCACCACCAAGGGTGCCGGTAGGCAGTCCCCACCCCCAATACTACATGTGGCCTAAATTAGGGATTACAGTTCATAGAACGCAACACATGTAAACCGCCCAGAGACCCTCCGGGGTTAGGGCGGTATAGCAAGTCTAAAGGTTTTTTTAAAAAAATGTCCTCCAAAATGTCCTCTCATGAACAGCCTTGCTCGGGTCTCGCCAACTGAGGGCCCTCGTGGCTTCCTTGGCTGAGTCCATCCATCTCGTGTCGGGTCCTCTTCTTTTCCTGCTGCCTTCAACTTTCCCTAGCATGATTGTCTTTCCCAGTGACTCTTGGCTTCCATGATGCGGCCAAAGTACGATCGCCTCAATTGAGTCATTTGAGCGTCTAGGGAGAATTGCTTCCTTCTAAACTCATTGGCTTCAGTGAGCTTACAAAGGTGTACCTCTGCTTAGGCCCCACTGCCATAATAGCCAGGGTTGCCAGCTCTGGGTTGGGAAATATCTGGAGATTTGGAGGGGGGTGGAGCCTGTGGAGGGTGGGATGGTGGGAGGGGAGGGACCTCAGTAGGGTATAACGCCATAGAGTCCGCTCTCCAGAGCAGCTATTTTGTCCAGAGGAATTCATCTCTGTCACCTGGAGATCAATTGTAAGAGCAAGAGATCTCCAGGTGCCACATGGAGGTTGGCAACCCTAATCTAGAGGCTGGCTGCTCTTGGGGAAAAATGCACACTGTACTAGAGAGACTCTAATCTAATTCAGCAGGCAGTTCCCGTATGCTTATCATACTATCCCTCGGGCTCAAGAGAAGACTGTAAACATTTGTATATTGCCAAAGTGACTTGCAAAACCGTGACTTTTAGACCTCCATTCCTGTGCTCTGTAAACAGTTGAAATCCAAGGGTTAATGTTAAAAGAAAGTATCCTCGAGAAATATGAGGTCTGGACACAGGCTGTTCTTTCTGCCGGCACATAAGCCTATCGCAGGACGCATCGCGGCCAAACCTTCGCAAGCTGTTCCCCGTTCCAGGAGCCTCCTTGCCAAACACAACACAGCTTGGATGGTGGGAAAAATAATCAGGGGGGGATCAAGTTCTAACCTACATGTCTACCCCTTGTGTACGTTTGGCGCTGAGCACCGTGCGCATAAATCAACGGGATCCGACTCCAGTTTTCCTGTTTGCAAAATGCCAGGAGAGCAGAAGCAGCCTTTCGATTGGTCTGTCTCGGCAGTTTCTTATTATTTCTTTGGGTTCGAGCCGATTTGGGGCTGTGTGCTGTTTAATGGGAAGCGCTCGGCTTCTCTCCGCTGCTTGGGGCCTGGCTGGAGAACTTGTGAATGTAATCGAATGTACGAAGCCAGCAGTGCGCACCTTGGCCCCAGCTGGCTGCTCAGGGCCGTGGGGTCTTTGGTCCACGTCCCCACGAACATGCCATTCTGGTGCTGAGCAGAAGCAAGAGTGAAAGCCTATCTGGGGTGGGGGGTGGGGAAGGGCAGAAGAAGAGGTACGGCAAAGGCAAACGTTTATATAACGGGAGGTGGGGGAGGAGAGAAATCCTCCAGGAAGGACTGGAAATCGGGTGACGCTCTATTTACCAGGACAATGTGAAAAGCTGTTTGCAAATGATATGAAACAGAACCCGCTGGCGGAATCAGCGTAAACAGGAGGGTCTGTGTTACGAGCAGAGCTACCTTCAAAACCTACTCAGAATAAGACTTGCCGGCCAACTCGGCAGTCATACTTTTTGCACAGTGCCTTCAGTTGCATTCCTTATGCGCACGTCAGAAAACATAAATAGCACCGCAGGGTGTTTTTGTGTGTGTAAAGTTAGCATTATCGTATCATGGAGGAAGATCCAGATTTATTCACAATCCAATGTTATGAAACGAATAAAGGACATCCAGCTCAGAAATGTCTTCCCCTCTTCCTTCTTTTCTTCCCTAATATACAGTGATATTGGGAGGGTCGTTTTTCAGCTCCTCTAGACTATGGGCAGCTAATCCTTAACAGGAAAAAAAGAGGCGGGGGGGACGACGACACACAATTTGGAACCAATCAAAACTGTAGCAGTGGTGTTTGTGCCAATTTTTGACATTCTCTGTACAGTTGCCCATGAAGCCAGCATGGGCCCACCAACTGAACACATAATCCTCATCGCTTGTGTTTTTGATTACTTGCAACTGGGGTTGCCAGCCCCCCCCCGCCACAGTGGAGGCAGGTTTTCCCCCACCATCAGGCCCCACTTCCCACTGCTGATCAGCTGGACAGTAAGGGGACTTACCAGAACGAGGAAAGCCCAAGCGATGTTGCCGTTCCACTGCCGATCAGCTGGCCAGTAAGTGGACTTACCAGGAGAACGAGGAAAGCCCAAGCGATGTTGCCGGTGATGTGGCAACGTCACTTTCGGTGCAGATGGGAAGTGACATCATTGTGCCGGTGATGTCCAGGTGACACTCTGGTATTTGGGCAAAAACTCTGGGGGGAGCCATTTTCGCTTTAGAGCTTTTGCCCAAATACTAGAGTGTCGCCGCAGTGTCACAGTGTGATGACATCACTTCCAGTACACACTGGAAGTGATGTAGTATGTCAACATTGTTTGGGCCTCCCTCCTGCTTCTGGTAAATCCTGCTCCATCCCCCACCAGTTGCCAGGAGGGACCTGGCAACCCTATTTGCAGTACAAGATATCCCACTGTTATAATTGATTTCTAGATGACAAAGATCAGTTCCCCTGGAGAAAACGGCTGCTTTGAAGGGTGGACACTATGGCATTGTACTCTGCTGAGGTCCCTCCCATGCCCCAACCTTGCCCTCCCCAGGCTCCACCCCCAAAGGATCCAGGTATTTCCCAACCCAGAGCTGGCAACCCTACTTCGGGGATTTTTCTTAATCTAGCTTTGCCATAGAAGAAGCTAGTTCAGGAGTGTCAAACATGTGGACTGTGGGCCAGATCAGGCCCTTGGAGGGCTCCAATCTGGCCTGCAAGGCCCTAGCTCTTTTTTGCTTCCTTTCCAGTTCTGTTGCTGCAGCCATGTCACAGCTTGCTTTTCCAGACTCTCTAAGTCGCACTGTAGAGATAGATAGGCAAGCCTCTCCTGTGCGATTGAGAGAGTCTGGTAAAGCACTGGCTGAGGCTCCTCCTCTCCCTCCCAGGGAGAGGGAGGGAGGGAACCAGCCAGAGCTTGCTTCCTGGGCAAGCTGCCTCAATAATATACAGGAGACAAAGAGAAGCTTCTTTCCTTCCACTAGCTGAGGATCCTCCCTGGAGGGAGGGAACGAACAAGGGAGAGCTTGGTTTGCTGGGCTGCCTCAATTGCACGGGAAAAATACAAATCACCTTTAAGACCAACAAAGTTTTGTTCAAGATATGAGCTTTTGTATGCCTTGCTACAGTGTGTGTGTGTGTGTTTTGTTGGGCTTGTTATGCTGTGGCTCTCCTGAGTGCAACTGGGTTCCTGCCCCTTTTCACTGTATTCATGCCTTCATGATCCAGTCTTTCTCAGTAAGAAAGCAATGTGAAGTATTTTAGAGGAGGAATACCAGCAAGCCAGTGAGGTGGATTAGGCTGAGAGTGTGTGCCCAGACCAAGTTCACCAAGCACACTTCCTGTGTAGGAAGTTGTAGTTATTTCTCTGGGGAAGAGTATAGTTTTGTAGACAAACAGATGGCCTCCAGTCTGTGTCTTCTCATGTTCTTGACCAGCACATGAAGTAACTTATGTACAAAAGGTTGCAATGCCCAGCCATTTCATGTTTTCCCCTGCGTCCTAGGCTCAGAACACTGAGCATGAGATTTCTGCAATAAATGTCAATAAATCAAAAGTAGGTTTGCAGCTTACAGATACACACCTGAACAGCATACTCAAGATTGCTAAAGCACAGTCATTTTGATGCAGTAATTCAGAGCAAGAGGTGTCAGTTATCAGAGACTGTTAAATAGACAAAATATTGCAAGAGTGCTAGTGTTTTAAGTATGTTTTATTTAAAGTTCAAAACATCTTTAATTGTGTTTGTCTGTGTCCTTTATAAAGTTTATATCTCTGCTACCTGGCATTACATTGTATGACACACATGGCCTGGCCCAACAAGGTCTCATTTATGTCAGATCTGGCCCTCATAACAAATGAGTTTGACACCCCTGAGCTAGTTGGTACGGTTACCAATATAACCTAAGTACACTGATGCATGCCACCTTCAAGCTACACTTCTGTAGCGTGCTCTACATGGGACTGTCCTTAAAGACAACTTGGCTGTTTCAATTGGTGCAAAATGTGGCAACTTGTTCATTATCAGGAATGAGCTGGTGAACATGTATCTGTTTTAAAACATTTATGTTGGTTGGCTGGTTTATGTTGGAAGTCAAGGACTCTTACCCTGTCTCCTGCATCAGCCTTCAGAGGGGGACTAAACATAGAGCCAGAGTGTTAGAGAGGCCAGGCCTGATTACTCCCCCACCCCCACCCCGTTTCTCTGAAACTATCCTTTGAAGTGTAGAATGCTAATCACAGGGCCAATGTCCTTCCTTCTGCCTTTGATCCCTCTCTTGCACACATTGCCAGAATTCTCCATCATGGCATCACGGATGCAAGTCATGCTTTCCTGCATCTGCATCCATTCTAGCTAGTTAGAATAGGCTACTATCCTAGCTCTACTCTGTCCTGTCTAGAATGGAGTTCTATAAATAAAAGAACTCATATTAGTTTGCAAATATAAAAGAGGCTCTGTGTAACTTTATTTTTATCAGCGCACACAGACACAGACAGACACACACACAGGCTAGAGAAGCTTCACTGCATGGTAAGCCTTGTGCACTCTGCTAACTTATTAATGATTCCTGGCTATACCAAACCAAACCAGAGAATCTAATAGTTTAAAGGTAAGAATCAGCATTTGGAACTGAACCACACATGAACCATAAAGTCCATCATGACTAGGATTAGGACTTTGGGAGGGGGATTAAAGTATTGCAAGACCCACCTGGCTACAAACCTCCATCTCCCCCCCCACACACACACACATACTTGAGACATGACAAACTCATATTGGTTTTATACCAGCTGAATGATGCTTTCCCCTGGAGCATGTTGGGAATTGTAGTTTGCCGAGGGTCACATCCCCTCACTGAACTATACTTCCCTAGAGAAAGGAACTTACACCAATTCAAATATGTAGATTATAGAACTCCCCTGGCATGCGCGTGTCCTATTTCTCTTGTAAAATGAGTCACCGGCAACTTTGTTCAACTGCATTTTTTAGAAAAAAAAACAAAGAGAGTAAGATTTTGAAATAAATCTCTTGGCTTCCCCATCTCCGAAGTATACAAGAGATGACAGCAGGGCAGCTTGCCTTGGAAATCCACATCTGTCATTCCCCATAAATCAGGAGTCCGGTGAAATCACCTACCACATTCTGCTTTTTCGTACCAGTGAAGTGAACGCACTCTCCTTTCCCCCCCCATTTGCACAGCTGAGCGAGAGGCCCGGAGGCATGTACTGCTTCCAGATTTTCAGACAAAAGGCTTTTCTCTTTTTCACTTTGTAATGTGCCAGCAATAAGAGCTAAGGTTACATCCTCCCGATACTAAATACTTTTGGCTGCGGTGCCAAGGAACCAGGCGAGCCTGCACATTCAACGCCTCGAGGCATATCCCGGAGGCTTCCAGAGCACAGATGAGGTACACATCATTTGATCGTTTGAACCTCAGCTCCGAAGTGGAATTTCAATGCCTGGTCCCTCCATTAGTGTTATGTATTGAGCCTGAGCCACCCCTGAATGTGGAGCTTGAACTGGGTGAGCTCGCTCCCCAAGAACAATAGCTGACCAGGATCCTGGAACTGTCCTATAGATAAGAAGTGTAATGTAAATAGCCTATCCTTGAGAGTGGGTGTATGGGCAAGCTTTATAAGCAGGGCTCAAACAGGCTTCCCCTTTTTTATATCCCTCCACCCGGGGAAAGTCCTCCCCTTTTCCTCCCTGGCTTCTGATAGGGCAGGCTCCCTGTCACTTCTTCCTGTCCCACCCTCCTGGTTGGGCTGCCTGGGCGTCTCCAAGGGTGTGGCCATTTCCGGGGAATCCCGGGGTTCCACGTGTGACCGAACGAGCGCGTCCGCTCCTGTCAGCTTGGGTAAGCCCCATCTCTTTCCTTCCCCAGCCTCCCCTCTGCTGCAAGGGGCTGGGGAAGGGGGGAGAGAGAGAGAGAGAAGGCATGACCTCTTCCCCTCCTTCCCCAGCACCCCTCAAGGTAGTGGGGAGGCTGGGGAAGGAAAGGGAAGCCGCCTTTGCCACTTCTGGTCAGTTTCACTGACAACCTAACAGCTGATCAGCGGGAGTGAAACTGACCAGAAGTGGTGGGCGTGGCTTCCCTGGAAGAGCCAGCAAAGCCACAGAGGAGCAGGGGTAAGGAGTGCAGTGGAGTGTGGAGGGGTGTCTGGGGGTGGGGGGTGTCTGGCTTCCTCCTGTGACGGAGCAGGGCTGATCCATGGTGGGGCTCCGCCCCCAAATGCCCCACGGTGGCTACAGGCCTGGTTGGTGTAACTTTTCATGCAGGATTTTGGAGAAGGACTACATTGCTTTTAGCCGATATCATCCCTGCAGTGTAAATTTGCAAATGCGACATCCTCTCCTTAGAAAAGTTCCTTTTGCCTCTAATTTAGGCAAAAAAAATCCCACATGCTGAGGACCCAGCCACATGCTCCACTTCTTCCAGGTCTGTTCCAGGTCCTGTCGTTCTGGATGTGCACTGGGAGTTCTGTGTTTGGAGCTCACAGGGATACTTGAAACATTTCTCAGGGGGCTGATTGGGATTAGAACCCACCATGCATGGGGACGGGGGCTTCAGTTTCCCCTCCACCATCTTACCAACTGGAAAAAGCCTTGGGGAGCCAATATCTGCCCCACTGGGGAAACATGCATGTATGGTACTCCTTGGAGGTCTCCCATCCAGTTTTCCCTCTAAGCTGAGTTAGTGTGAGCTAGCTCACAGTTCTTTAGCCTCCAGCTCACCTATTTTTGTCTTAGCTCAGGAAGGAGGGCTCCAGAGCCAACTAATTGTTGCAGTAGCCAAATCGCTCGCTCACAACTTTAATGGCAGTCGTTCACAAAGTAGAATCTTTGCTCACGGGAATCCACAGCTTAGAGGGCACATTAAGGTAAAGGTAAAGATTTCCCTTGCTCGAAAGCCAGTCGAATCCGACTCTAGGGTTGCGGTGCTCATCTCCGTTTCCAAGCCGAAGAGCCAGCGCTGTCCGAAGACGTTTCCGTGGTCATGTGGCCGGCATGACTAAACACCAAGGCGCAGGGAACGGTGTTACCTTCCCACCGAAGTGGTACCTATTTATCTACTTGCAATTTCTTGCTTTCGAACTGCTAGGTTGGCAGGAGCTGAGAGACTAGAGACTAGAGAGACTAGAGACGGGAGCTCACTCCATCATGCGGCACCCAGGTCTTGAACTGCTGAACTACCGACCTTCCACAGCCTGCAGTTCAGCATCTTAACCACTTGAGCCACCACAGTTCCTAGAGGGCACATTGCTCCCATCCAAATACTATCCAGGGCTGACCCTGCTTATCTTCTGAGATCAGGCTAGCTGGCCTGGACCATCCAACTCAGGGTTTTTAGCTTCAGTTTAAGAATAAGACATAAAACATGACCTTAAGGAGGAAACGGGACAATCCACTGCTCACCCCACTCCTCATATAGTACGGACACTGATTTCATCCTTTCATTCCTTCGCCCGTTCGTTCATTTATAAAAATGTTTCAGGGAACTGTTGGAGATGTAAAAAAAAATGTTGGAACATATTATCATATACGGTGGAGATGCGAAAAGATTTGCAAATTTTGGAAAATGGTAAATCAATTAATAGCAGAAATAACTGAAATAGAACTGAAATTGGAGTCAGAAATATGCTTGCTTAATATACTACCAGACGGGATTAAATACAATGACCAATGTTTGATATTATACATACTTACTATCTCTAGAATCCTTATAGCTAAGTGTTGGAAAACTGAGAAACTACCATGTAGAGAAAAAATAATTATGAAAATTATGGAAATAAAAGAAATGGATAAAGTGAATATGATACTAGCAAGAAAAGATGATGTTTCAAACAAGATGGCAAAAAATGAGTAGATGGATGGAAAGAAATGTGTAAATGTACACTCCAAAAATTTGTTGTATATGAAAACAGTTTGGTGTGTTTTTTGTTTTGTTTTGTTCATGATGATGTTGTTGTTTGTGTTTTATTGTTGTTTGTGGAAAAAATAAATAAACATTGCAAAAAAAAATTTATATCCTGCCCTGCCTGCAAACAGATTCAGGGCGGTTCACAACAGTAAAGTTACAAAACCATTCAAAACAAGTCTAACAAATAAATAATTAAAACAGTTTAAAAAGGCAGGAACTACACTAAATTCATAATTTACACTAAATCCATAATAAGAGCCAGTTTGGTGTAGTGGTTAAGTGTGTGGACTCTAATCTGGGAGAACCGGGTTTGATTCCCCACTCCTCCACTTGCACCTGGCTGGATGACCTTGGGCAAGCCGTAGCTTTGATAAGAGCTGTTCTTGAAAAAAGAGCAGTTTCTGTCAGAGCTCTCTCAGCCCCACCTCCCTCACAGGGTGTCTGTTGTGGGGAGGGGAAGGGAAAGGAGATTGTAAGCTGCTCTGAGACACCTTTGGGTAGTGAAGGGCGGGGTATAAATCCAATCTCTTCTTCTCTC
>NW_015169297.1:38492-59742 GCF_001447785.1 Gekko japonicus
CACCTCTGGAGTTTGTAAGCCGCTCTGAGACACCTTTGGGTAGTGAAGGGTGGGGTATAAATCCAATGTCTTCTTCTTCTTCTTCTTCTTCTTCTTCTTCTTCTTCTTCTTCTTCTTCTTCTTCTTCTTCTTCTTCTTCTTCTTCTTCTTCTTCTTCTTCTTCTTCTGGTTCCACAATCCTAAGTAGCTGCAAGCAACTAGGCCATACACCAAAGAGCAGTAAAGATCTTATCCATATGGGCAGCATACAGTTGGAAAGCTTTACTAAGGGGGGCCACATAATTCAGCGCCTGCTGCCTCAACCAAAGACCTGGTGAAAGAGAGCTCCATTTTGCAGGCTCTGCAAAACTGTAATAGGTCTCACAGGGCCCTGAGGTGGGAGCATGTTCCACCAGGCCGGGGCCAGGGCAGAAAAGGCCCCGGCCTTGATTGAGGTTAAGCAGACGTCCTTTGGGGCAGGGACAACTTGTAGCCATGCCGATCATGTGATTCAGGTCCAGTGTAGATTGTGTAGCTCAGAGGTCTCCAGCCTCGTTGATTTGAACGTGTGCCTACACGCTTTTAGAATTCTGAGAACCGGTGGTGGGCTCCAGCGGGTGGGTGGGACAAATCCCCAAACATTGGGCAAGTTCCACAAAATATTAGTAGGCTCCGGGCCAAGTATCCTCCTGGGATGGAATCGATCATTTCCAAGTGGGTTTCCTCACCCCGTAGACACAGAAGCGATGCCTCCTGGCTCTTCTGAAGCAACTCCTACTCTAGTGGACGTATACACATGAAACTGCCTTATACAGATCCAGACCTTCTTGGGCTGCGGTCACACGGAGCATTAGCCACGCTACAGAGACGGAAGATAGGCGGATTTTCCAGGCGCGATCACAGCTCCACATCTGGGAAGTGTAGAGCTCCCGTGGCTCACCCGAGGCTTCCCGCCGAAGATGCGGGGTAAAAAACTAGTACCTCCAAGGTACTAGTTTCCAGAAACCACGGGGCAAGGGTGGGAGTCTGATCACGTTTCAAGTGGTAGCTCGTGGCATCCGGCGCCCGCCCATGTCCCGTCGCTAAAAGGTTTTTTTCCAAGTCTCCACAGGATGCGCACAAGCACCCAACAGCACATGCGCACACTTCATTTTTAAAAACAAACAACACAGCCCCCTCCTCTTTTCCGTACCCCCCCCACTCCTGGCTCAGTCTGCTCAAGAGGAACTCTCTGCACTGGGCGGCAGAGGGGGAGGTGCAGGGTGGGCGTGGCGGGAGGGCGGCCTGGCTGAAGCTCCTCCTGGAGGGGACCGGACGGAGGACACAGTTTGCATTCCTCTGCAGCCCTGGAAGGGTTTAAACCCGCTGAGCCTTTTGCTAGAGAGGCCGCTTCTTTGCCGCGCTGCAGGATTGCCCTGTGATCGGCACCTCCCCCCTAACCACGGGACCTCACCGGGATGTCTGATCGCGCAGCCGTGCGTTATTTTGCTCCAGGGCAAACAGCCACGCTCCTCCCCCCGCATTTTCCTGCCCGTGTGACTGGGGCCTTGGTCCATCAAGGTTAGCATTGTCTCCTCAGACTGGCAGCAGCTGTCCAAGGTCTCAGGCTGAAGTCTTTCACATCATCTACCGTCTGATCTTTTCAACTGGAGATGCCATAGGTTGAACCTTGGACCTTCTGAATGCCAAGCAGATGCTCTACCACTGAGCCACAGCCTCTCTACCAAAGTTATCACATGAACACAAGAAGCTGCCGTACTTAATCAGGCCACCAGGCCATCAATGTCAATATTGCCTACTCTGACTGGAATCAGCTTTCCAGAGTCTCAAGTGGAGGTCTTTCCCATCATCTACTGCCTGGACATACTGGGCATTGAACCTGGGACCTTCCGCACACCAAGCAGATGCTCTACCACTGAGCCATAGGAAGACTAGCTTTTTGCTTTGGGGAAAAGATCCTTAAGGGAAAAAGTAAGTGGGTGCCTGGAAACATATTCGTGGTCTCTGGTATAGGTCATTAATTCATTGAGGGTGCGTTCAGACGGGGGCTTTACAATGGTATAGGTGCCGGTTCCCACCGGTGTACTTACCGGCATTCACACGGCGAACATCTGCCTCCCGTCCCTAACCGTTGTAAAGCTCTTTAAACCATTGTACTCTGCCACTAGGTCCCCAAGTGGTGGTATCCTGAGTACGGTTGCAATCGCTGTACCCCTCCGTCTGATCGCTCTCCACTCTCCACTGGTTTCTAGCCACTTCCGTTCGGAAGCCTGAGGCTTCCGATTTTCTCCCTACATTTTTTTTAACTGAGCGATGTGCGCTTGGGCGAAGCTTCGCCCTGAGCGTTTGTTTAAAAAAAAAAAAAAGAGCCCTTAGTGTAGTGTTTTGGAGGAGTCCAGGGAGGCCAGTTTGGTCTTTAAACTTTAAAGGTAAGTCCTTACCTTTAAAGTTTAAGTGTAATATGGGGTGTTTTGAGCATGCGCAAAGATCGCCATTCTGTGAATGGCTGCCTATGCGCATGCTCAAACTGAGTTTTTTAAAAAAGCCAACGCCCGCAGCATGTGAGCAGGCATACAGCGATGGGATCAGCAAAATGGAGGTAAGTGTGATCGCGTTTCAACCGGCATAAACTGCATCGGTTCCAACCGGTACAGTTTATGCCGGCTGAAACGCCGCGTCTGAACGCACCCTGAATGTGCAATGAACACTCGAGGATTTATCTTAGTGCAGTCCAAAGTGACCTTAATTTTACCCTATGAAAGAAGCCTGATGTGGTCTTATTTTAGAGCCGCCTTTCTATCTATATATCTAATAGCGATGTGTGGCCCCCATCTGCGGATATCTAAATTTGTGGATCTGGATCACACCGACCCCAGACAGATGTTTATGCAAACATGGGGAGACCCCTGAGTTTGCAGAAAAATCTGAAATCTGTGCCTAATTGGAAAAAGATTGATGCTACTTGTAAATCTGGAGGCAACCGCATCCCGCAATGAAGTTTATCCTTTTCATGTGTGGTGTTTGGCCACTCAACGGAGAGGATTGTCAGCTCTTGATAAAGAGGTTTCTCGAAATGGTCACTACTGAATGTCCGTTGGGATTTCTTCCAGCCGATGATACATCATTATAAGAGGTTCTTGCCAGGGCTACAACAGGAGGGTTCATCTGGAGGGGGCTGAGAATTATTACTTTTACAGCCCAGCAAGAAGAAGAGGACGATGATGAGGAGGAGATTGAATTTATACCCCGCCCTTCACTACCCAAGGGTGTCTCAGAGCAGCTTACAAACTCCTTTCCCTTCCCCTCCCCACAACAGACACCCTGTGAGGTAGGTGGGGCGGAGAGAGCTCTGACAGAAACTGCTCTTTCTCAAGAACAGCTGTGCCAGAACTACTCTTGCCACAGGAAGTGGTGGCGGCTACAAGCATGGACGGCATCAAAAGGGAATTAGATAAGCATATGGAGCAGAGGTCCATCAGTGGCTATTAGCCACAAGGTATAGATATGGGCTCTGGGGCAAGTGATGCTCTGTCATCTTGGTGCTTGGGGGGGGCAACAGTGGGAGGGCTTCTAATGTCCTGGCCCCACTGGTGGACCTCCTGATGGCAATATCTAATAGCGATGTGTGGCCCCCATCTGCGGATATCTAAATTTGTGGATCGGGGTCACACCGACCCCAGACAGATGTTTATGCAAAGATGGGGAGACCCCTGAGTTTGCAGAAAAATCTGAAATCTGTGCTTAATTGGAAAAAGATTGATGCTACTTGTAAATCTGGAGGCAACTGCATCCCGCAATGAAGTTTATCCTTTTCATGAGTGGTGTTTGGCCACTCAACGGAGAGGATGGTCAGCTCTTGATAAAGAGATTTCTTGAAATGGTCACTACTGAATGTCCGTTGGGATTTCTTCCAGCCGATGATACATCATTATAAGAGGTTCTTGCCAGGGCTACAACAGGAGGGTTCATCTGGAGGGGGCTGAGAATTATTACTTTTACAGCCCAGCAAGAAGAAGAGGACGATGATGAGGAGGAGATTGAATTTATACCCCGCCCTTCACTACCCAAGGGTGTTCTAATGTCCTGGCCCCACTGGTGGACCTCCTGATGGCACTGGTATTTCTGGCCACTGTGTGACACAGAGTGTTGGACTAGATGGGCCATTGGCCTGATCCAACATTGGCGTCTCTTATGTTCTTATGTTCTTATGTAAGGTCATCCAGCCAGGTGCAAGAGGAGGAGTGGGAAATCAAACCCGGTTCTCCCAGATTAGAGTCCACGCACTTAACCACTACACCAAACTCCAGGGGGTCTGTGGCTCAGCAGCAGAGCATCAGCTTTGCACGCAGAAGGTCCCAGGTTCTCTCAGTCCCCAGCACCTCCTCTTAAAATGGTCAGATAGAGCCAGCTGTGGTGTAGCGGTTAAGAGTGGAGGAATCTAATCTGTATATCTGGGTTTGATTCCCCACTCTTCCACATACAGCCAGCTGGGTGACCTTGAGCCGGTCACCATTCTTTCAGAGCTGTTCTCTCAAGAGAAGTTCTCTCAGAGCTCTCTCAGCTCCACCCACCTCGAGGGGTGCCTGTTGTGGGGAGGGGAAGGGAAGGAGACTGTAAGCCGCTCTGAGACTCTGTAGCGTAGAGAAAACTGGGGTTTAAAAACCTACTCTTCTTCTCTTCTTCCTCCCCATGAAGCCTACTGGGTGACCTGGGGCCAGTCACAGTTCTCTCAGAGCTCTCTCAGCCCCACCTGCCTCACAAAGTGGGTAGTGAGGGGAAAGGAAGGGAAGATCGTAAGCCGCTCTGAGATTCCTTCAGGTAGTGAAGAGTGGGGTATAAAAACCTACTCTTCTTCTCCTCTAGTAGATCTTGTCGAAGACCTTCACCTGAAAGCTTCTGTCAGTCAGAGTATGCAGTCCTGATCTTGATAAACCTGTGGCCTGGCTCAGCAGAAGACAGCTTCAGGTGTTTATACCCTTCTTAGCCCATCGACTTCAAAGGACTTGGAAAGGTCTAACACTGTTTAGTTTTGCACTATGAGTCACATATGTTCTGTACCTGGAGAACCATCCATGGCAGATGTCCTATCATGGGCGGAGGGGAGCTTAGTAAAGGATAGGGCATCTGACTTTGACCAAGAAGACCTATGTTCAGATCAGAAGAAGAAGAAGTGGAGGAGGAGGAAGAGGAGGAGATTGGATTTATACCCCGCCCTTCACTACCCAAAGGTGTCTCAGAGCAGCTTACAATCTCCTTTCCCTTCCGATCCCCACAACAAACACCCTGTGAGGTAGGTGGGGCTGAGAGAATTCTTTCAAGAACTGCCCTTTCAAGGACAGCTCTGACAGAACTATGGCTTGCTCAAGGTCATCCAGCAGCTGCAAGTGGAGGAGTGGGGAATCAAACCCGGTTCTCCCAGATTAGAGTCCGGTTCTCCCAGATTAGAGTCCACTTAACCACTACACCAAACTGGCTCTCAAGCTCAGTCAACAAGAAGCTGAGCTTCGACCCATCACCATCTCCCAATCAATGCTCCCTCTAAGCTGTGGAGACTTGTGAGCAAAAATTCTACTTTGTGAGCTACTGGGATTAAAGTTGTGAATGAGCGATTTGGCTGCTGTGTAAATGAGTTTGCTCCGGAGCCATCCTTCCTGAGCTAAGACAAAAAGGTGTGAGCCAGAGGCTAAAAAATGGTGAGCTGGCTCCCACTAACTCAGCTTCGAGGGAACACTGCTCCCAACTTACCTTGCCATTAACGGCTTGGAGGAAGGACATATTAAAATGCTTTCGTAGCCTGATCTTTTCGGATCTCAGAAGCTAAGCCGGGCTGACACCGAGGCAGGCAATGGCTCCAAACGTCTCTTGCCTTGAAAACCCTATGGGGTGCCATAGGTCAGCTGTCACTTGATAGCAAAAAATATAACAGAGGGGGTGTGTGTTTTAAAATAGAGGATAAATCGATGGTGTGACCACCTTTGGAGTACTATGTGCAATTCTGGTCACCACACCTGAGAAAGGATATTAGAGCATGGGGAAAAGTGCAGAAAAGGGCAACTAAAATGATAAAAGGGTTGGAACACTTTCCCTATGAAGAAAGGTTATAGCCCTTGGGGCTCTTTAGCTTGGAGAAACGACAGCTGAGGGGTGACATGATCGAGGTTTAGAAGACTATGCATGAGATAGAGCAGGTAGAGAAAGAGGTACTTTTCTTCCTTTCTCACTATACAAGAACTTGTCAGCACTCAATGAAATTGCTGAGCGGTCGGGTTAGAGCGGATAAAAGGAACGGAAGTACTTCTTCACCCAAAGAGTGATTAACGCATGGAATTCACTGCCACAGGAGGTGGTGACAGCTACAAGCATGGACGGCTTCAAGAGGAAATTAGATGAACATATGGAGCATAGGTCCATCAGTGGCTATTAGCCACAAGGTATATAGATAGGGCATCTCAGGTTGGGGCAAGGGATGCTCCGTATTCTTGGTGCTTTTGGGGGGGGCAACAGTGGGAGGGCTTCTGGTGTCCTGGTCCCACTGCTGGACCTCCTGATGGCACCTGGTATTTTTGGCCACTGTGTGACGGAGTGTTGGACTGGATGGGCCATTGGCCTGATCCAACAGTGGCTTCTCTTATGTTCTTAGGAGGGGGCTGGCCCCAGGCCCCGAATAGGCTAGCTGTGCCACTGGATGTTTGCTGAGACTTGGTCTGATCCAGCCAATCATTTGTTACATTCTTCAGGGATCACTTGAGATCACTCAACTCAGATTAGTTATGTTTGGTCTGCTGTGAGGTCCAGACAAAACTGGCTATATGATCTTGTCTTGTAAATTTAAAACACAGTCATGGACAATCTCCCTTATAAATAAAAGCCGAATGGTGGTGGCACTTCTCTAGAACATTCCACACGCTCCAAAATCAGTTCGCTCTCTGATCTGTCATTCAGAGGGTCTCCCTATCCACTGGCTGCTTTGCCTGAGTCCTGCCTCCAACATTCTAAACATTTTGCTGTTCCTCTCCCCCCCATAGCCAGTCACAACGCAGAGGTTATTTGCATATGCAGCCTCATTGGCATTTGCCTCAGAACACAGAGGTCCTTTGCATATGCGACTTGTTTGGCTTTTGCCTCTAACATTCTAAACAGTTTGCTCTTCTGAGGTAAAATGTGTCCAGTCTCCAGGTGAGGGCTGGAGATCACTCAGAATTACAACTGCTTTCCAGATGGCAGAGATCAGTTCCCCTGGAGAAAATGGTGGGCTCTATATCCTTATATGCTGCTGAAGTGGCCCCCGTATGACAGCCAATGTGACGTAGCAGTCAGGGCTTCAGAGCACGGTAGAGGCTGCAGGTATGTGTATGGGGGAAAGCTGAAGAGTGAGGGGGAAATAAAGGTAGGTTGATGATGACTGGGGAGGAGATAGGGTTGCCAACTCCAGGTGGGAAATTCCTGGAGATGTGAGGGATGGAGCCTGGAGAGGGTGAGGTTTCAAGAGGCGTGGGACCTCGGACAGGTACAAAGCCATAGACTCCACCCTCCAAACCAACTATTCCCTTCTGGGAAACCATCGTTGCCAATCTCCAGGTGAGGGCTGGAGATCACTCAAAATTACAACTGTACTTCAGGTAGGAGAGATCAGTTCCTCTGGAGAAAATGGTGGACTCAGTGTCATTATACCCTGCTGAGGTTGCTACAGCAAATTGACACTGAGTGTCCAAGGCCGGGGCACCCGCCCAGAGCCTCTTTCTAGAGGCCGTTGTATTTATTTCCACAACGGGCCTTTTACCTAGTGGGTTAATATTTATAAACAGGCCAGGAAATACTGCTCGGTCTACTTCTGCTCTAACTCAACCCGTAAACAAGTGGGTCTAAACATTTTGTAATACAATTACTGTCCAGAGTACGGCGTGTGCCATATCTGATCATATAATTCCTGACCCAAGCGAAAGGTCATGTGCCCTAGAATAATGCTTTGTTATATTCGTTGCCCAGCCTTGAATGTCCTGAGGAACTATGAATGCACTTAAGGTTATTCAGCTGTCTGTACAATTAAATACATTAAGACCAAATGCTAATAAAAGTAGTAGTTTACAAGCGAGGGCCCTCAAGACTTGCAAGGATAATCCGTCTCCCCCACACACACTTTCCTGCTTGGCCCACTGAGGCTCCTGGGATCTACCACAGAGAGAAGAAGAAGAGGTTGGATTTATACCCCACCCTTCACTACCCGAAGGAGTCTTGGAGCAGTTTACAATCTCCTTTCCCTTCCCCTCCCCACAACAGACTCCCTGTGAGGGAGGTGGGGCTGAGAGAACTCTGACAGAAACTGCTCTTTTTCAAGAAGAAGAAGAGAGAAGATATTGGATTTATACTACCCAAAGGAGTCTCAGAGTGGCTTACAAACTCCTTTCCCTCCCCCTCCCCACAACAGACACCCTGTGAGGTGGGTCCCACAACAGACACCCTGTAAGGGAGGTGGGGCTGAGAGAGCTCTCTTGAGAACTACCCTGGAGAGAACAGCTCTGAGAGAACTTGTGACTGAACCAGGTCACACCAGCAGCTGCATGTGGAGGAGTGGGGAATGACACCCGGTTCTCCCAGATTACAGCCCACGCTCCTAACCACTACACCAAACTACACCAAACCACTACACCCAGCTCTCTCACTGGCTACTAACCACTACACTACACAGCTGCTGGCAGGCCCAGCACAACCCTGTTGCTCTGCCGCAGCCTTGCCTGGAGTGGCTCTGGGGTTGCACAACAGCCACTACAGCTCCCAGGCTCCTTTGCAGTCACAAGCAAAACAGCAGCTGGGATCACGGCAGATATCAATGCAAGAGAGAGTGGTGAAAAGCATGAACGGATAAATAATGGACTTTAAAATAAACTGTAAATAAATTGAAACACAGCGATTTGTGAGTCTATTATTATCCAATTGCATACAAATTTATCACACACATGTAATACACAATCCCATCCAGAATATGAACAATATCCAAAGTTGGCGTCAATATACAAATATCTCTAGGTCCCAGAGGTCATTTCGGGGGGGATCGTGGGGGATCGCAGTTCCCCCGGGTGAGGTACGGGGGGGTGGGGCACAAGACGAAGCCCCGCCCCCCGCTTCCGGCCGCCCCGCTTCTGGCCCTCATTCAGCCAGGAGGAGGCAGGAGAAGAGGGAGGGTAAGTTGCTTCCTCCCTGCCTCTCCCCACCCCTGCCTGCCTGGGGCCAGGGTGGGCCTTTGCGGGGCTTCCTTGCAGGTCCACTCCCGCCGGCCTTGCAGGTCCACCGCCGGGCCCCTCATGGGGCTCGGCAGTGGAGCTGCAAGGCCGGCGGCGGCGGCCAGGACCGTTGGGGGCGGGCTGTGTGGCCTTATGACACACTTCCGGTGACGTCAGGGGGTGTGGCCTTATGACACACTTCCGGTGATGTCAGGGGGTGTGGCATATGCTAATGAGTTATGCTAATGAGTTCCCCTAGCTTTTTTTCTACGAAACGACCCCTGCTAGGTCCACCTCAACCGAAGAAAACTTAAATAAGAGTCCTCGTGAGCCAGTTGTGGGGAGGGGAGGGGAAAGGAGCCGCTCTGTAAACTGCTCCGAGACTCCTTTGGGTAGTGAAGGGCAGCGTATAAATCCAATCTCTTCTCTTCTTCTTCTACCTTTGCTTAGGATTGCAATATGATTATGAAGGGTGGAGCTCCCCCCGGGGCCCAATCCGGTGGTGCTGGGGAACAGGCCTCTGGGGCGGGGGTTTCCCTGCCCTCCGGGGGGACTTGGGATCCCTAGACATGATAGTAAAGGTAAAGGTTTTCCTTGCTCGAAAGGCAGTCAAATCCGACTCTAGGGGGCGGTGCTCATCTCTGTTTCCAAGCCAAAGAGCCAGCGCTATCTGAAGATGTTCCGTGGTGATGTGGCCAGCATGACTAAACGCCAAGGCACGTGGAACATGGTTACCTTCCCACCAAAGTAGTTTCTATTTATCTACTTGCAATTTCTTGCTTTCGAACTGCTAGGCTGGCAGGAGCTGGGGCCAGAGATGGGAGCTCACGCCATCATGCGGCACTTGGGTCTCGAATTGCCAAACTACAGACCTTCCAGTCTGCAGCTCAGCATCTTAACATTTGACAAAATTATGCTTTCAATAGAGAAGATAGAGAAAGAAGTACTTTTCTCCCTTTCTCTCATTACAAGAACTCCTGGGCACCCAATGAAATTGATGAGCGGTAGGTTTAGTACAGATTAAAGGAAGTGCTTTTTCACCCAAAGAGTCATTAACACATGGAATTCACTGCCTTAGGATGTGGTGGTGGCTACAAACATAGACAGCTTCAAGAGGGGATTGCATAAACATATGGAGCAGAGGTCCATCAGTGGCTAATGCCACAAGGTACTGATAGAGTACTATGTCTGGGCCAGTGATGCTCTGTCTTCTTGGTGCTTGGGGGCCAACAGTGGGAGGGCTGCTGGAGTTCTGGCCCTGCTGGTGGACCTCCTGATGGCACCTGGTGTTTTTGGCCACTGTGTGACACAGAGTGTTGGACTGGATGGGCCACTGGTCTGATCCAACATGGCTTCTCTTATGTTCTTACATTCTCTTATGTTCTGACATCTGCAAACTCTGTTACAAAAGTTTGATTTTGCTGTGTTGACACAACATCTGGCAAGTGAACGTTCAAGTGCCAAAGTGCGGAGGCTGAAGACTTAAACATCTGTCACTGTTGGTCCTCCAGGTACAGTACACATGTCAAAAACTTGATTTAGATTAATTGGTTTTTTAAAAAGTACTTCGACAACTCAATAAAGGAGCATTTATTTTTTAAAAAACCCTACGATGCACCTCACAATTTAATGGGTTTATTGCAACATGGACATTTTAGTAAAGAGTCTGGGAGCATGAAATGGGGTTCTGGAAGTTAGGTTGGTTGGGGAGAGAAAACTCAGGGTTCGATCTGACAGAGGAGTTCATGGAAAGAACTGGCAGAACAGATTCTCCACCACTCTACATCTTCCCCTGCTACAATCTTAGAGTTTTCAGTTTAGAAAAGAGAAGTTTTGGAGCAAGTGACTCAGCATGCCTGGACACTGGGGGAGGGGGCGCTACATCACTCTAAATGTGTATAGGGTTGATCTCCTTGAATGGGATGCCTCTCTTTGTCTTAACCTGGGAGCTGCCCTATGACCCCTCCTCTCCCTTTGCCCTCTCACTCTCTCTACATGGCCTTCCATGGAGACCCATGACTCTCCTGTAGATACAATGCCCTCATACTCCCCCCCCCACAAAATAGGGTCATTTGCAGTCTTTTGACTGCAACTTGGGCCCTGTCCACACAGGAGTGGGCCAGATCGGGGCCGGAGCAAACGGGCGCGATCCCACTGCAACATCTGGGCAGCATTGTGCACCCGTCCCCAATCTGGCCCTTCCCCCGATGAAACACATCAAAAATGAACCACCTACCGAGGTGGTTCATCCACGACGGCCGCATCAACGCCGGCTGTGGGATCGCCGGCCCGTCTTTCTGCCAGCGCAACCAAATATTTCAATAGGGTTATGGGCCCAGCATGTTTCCACTGCACCACTCTGTTATATTAACCAAATATCCCAATAACGGGAAGGGAGGACAGGCAAGCATACCGAGTCTACCCCTGCCACTGCTGAGCACTTGGGTGTGCATGGACCTGTTGTGCCCTGGGCTTGCATGAGCTGCCCCTGCAGGTGCAAGAACACAGAGCAAGGTGGCTGCAGACCTGGCAGCTGCCTGTCCTCCCTCTCTCCTTCAGGGGTGGGGGTCAGGGGGTCAGGTAAGCAGGCCCAGCTGCCAGCATTGTGTCCAATCACCTAGGTGAGTGCATGCCAGCATCCCTACCTGAATGCACATGGAGCTGCCTCCACCACTTCAAGGGTGTGGAACTCTCCTGTGGCAGAGCTGGAGAAGTAAAACAGATTGTGCAGACTGGTCTGAGAAGCCGGAGCACCTCAGAGGACAGAACTGGTGATGCCGGGGCTGGGACTAGCCACTGGCAAGCTTTGTTTGGTGTCCTTTTCCCACTCTGGGCACCCTAGCCTGTGTCTGCCTAGTTGCTGGACCACCATCGCTATCGCATTTGTTAAGAAAGTGTTTCTATAGCTGTGTTACTACAGCAAACCCAGTGGTACTAATGTGGAGGGTGGTTATGTCTGGAGGCCAATCTGGAGCATGTGGCTGTATTAGAGAAACCAGGCCTATAGCCAGGATTGTGTGGCTTGTGGGGCAATTTTTTTTCTGGTGGGGCTGAAGTTCTCAGTGTAGAAAGAAAAGCCATTTCACCAATAGAAAGTTGTTACCAGGATAGATCTCTAAATTGCAAGCTGTCAACCACTTTAGATGACAGTTCTCAGCAGCTGCAAGTTAATCACTTCTGCCAACCCTGGCAAAAATTCTGATTACAAGCTGGCAGTTGGGGGTGATGACTTCTATAGTCAAGAAAGCTAACACTCTTCATGGAGACCAGTTTCTTGACACAGAAGGGATCCTAGAGATCACCTACTCCAACCCCCTTGCTTAGTGCAGGAATTAGTCAACTACAGCACCCCACTCTCTTTAAAGGAGCACATGGCTTTAAAAATGTTTTAAAATGACTGAAAAGGGCATTTACAGGAGAAATTCTTACAGGGCTGTGCCTTTAAGACACGGGCAGAGCCCCCAAAAGTTCCACCATAGCTGTGGGCCTGAAAGGAACACTGAGTTTTTGCGGACACAATCTAGAGGTTCTCCTCAACCCCAATTGACTGAATGTTGTGTGCCAATGTAGTCAACTGGCTATGACTTGGGGTAACCAGGTTCTAGGGATGCTAGCCTCCAGGTGGGACCTGCAGATCCCCTAGAATTACAGTTCTTCTCCACACTACAGAGGTCAGTTCCCCTGGAGAACACAGATGCTTTGGAGGGTGGATTCTACGGCATTGTACCCCACTGAGGTCCCTGTTCTCCCCAGGCTCCACCCCGAAATATCCAGGAGTTTCCTAACCTGGATCTGGCAACCCTAACCTCCTACATCCCCTGCTGGTGGCCCAGGTGGCCCCGGCCAGGGGTCATTTCCTGCAGGAGCGCACAGGAGCAGAGCTCCAGCAGTAAAGAGCCCAGGGGGCGGGCACATGCAACAAGCCCCACCCCCTGCTCCCAGCAGCCCTTAGTCAGAGCAAGAAGCAGCTAGGTAAGTTGCAGAGCCCCCCCCCCAGCCCAAAACAGTCCAGTCCTTTATGACCAAGTTTTATTCAGGTACAAGCTCTCCCTCCTCTGCGGGGACAGATCTGCACGTTCCCCCCTGCCCCCCCAATAGCTAGCAATCCAAAACAGTCCAGTGGAGCCTGAGTGGTGGGTGTTGCCTTCCTTACACCTCACTTCTGGTGACGTCAGGGGGCGTGGCATATGCAAATAAGTTATGCTAATGAGTTATGGTAATGAGCTCCTGCACCTCTTTTTCTACGAAATGACCCCTGGCCCCGGCAATCCTACCAGCTTCATATACCCACTCAGCCAAGAACTGCACGATGACCTGGGACCAGCCACTCTCCCTTTCAACCTCACCTTCTTCAAAGAGGAACACAGGGAAGGGGAGAAACCAGGTGCACCAGGCTGAGTTCTTTGGAAGAAGGGCAGGTTAAAAAAAAAAGTAATACACAGAGAGAGTCTGAACTCCAGGAAGGTAAACTTCTGGGCATGTGTACCTCTTTCCCAATGTGTCTTCCAAGAAGGTGAACAATATGCATATGCTCACGACAAGCAGATCTTTTATTCAGCTGCTAAAAAAGACAAGAAACAACAACAACAAAAAAACCCAGGAGGATATTTTTCAGGAAAGCCCCATCGCCCGATGAAGTCCATGCAAGGAGACAGCATTGCTGATAGATGAGAAGGCTACGGTTGGCTCGCTGAATTGTAAACCTCGAGCTTTAAAATAGGTTTTGACTTTACTAGGGCGCTGAGAAGGTCTTTGTCCAAACAACTGTCACAGATACCGGTTACTTGCTCTGAAACTATGCCTGTTGTTCAAGAGTTTCGCTTGGGAAAGATTTTAACATCCAGGAAGTTTCCATCTGGCCGTCGGCTGAGCTATATGTGATACATGGCCCTCTTGACTATTTTTGATTTTCCTGGCTCACAATGCGACATCCTGAAATGTCGCTTAAGCGCCTTTGTTTATATTAGGTAAGGAGCCGCTCAGTTATCAGTATTAAAGCTTCGAGGGCCCAGAGAAGAGCTTTGCTTTCTGCCAGTTGGAGTCCCACATGGCTTTGTGACCTCTGCCGATTACAGCTGCCATTTTGGAGGCCTCTGCAACTGCCTCATAGGATGGCCCACGGTGTTAGGAACATCTCACTGTCAAGACTGGGCCTGATGAGTCCTCTTCCTCGGATGACGACATCATGCTGGCTGACCCTGTGGAGGTTGAAGCCCTATTAGACCCTGTGGAATCCCACCAGGTCGTCCGACTCCTGGGGGCCATCCGGGAAACATAACCAACCATGGCTGTCAAGTCAGAGGTTGAGCTGGCCATGAGCAGGAGCTGGGAATGGATACTGGGGCTACTGAGGAACCCGCTGAGGTGAAGAAGAAGAAGAAGAAGAAGAAGAAGAAGGAGAAGGAGAAGGAGAAGGAGAAGGAGAAGGAGAAGGAGAAGGAGAAGGAGAAGGAGAAGAAGAGATTGGATTTATACTCCAAGGAGAAGGAGAAGGAGAAGGAGAAGGAGAAGGAGAAGGAGAAGGAGAAGGAGAAGGAGAAGGAGAAGGAGAAGGAGAAGGAGAAGGAGAAGGAGAAGGAGAAGGAGAAGGAGAAGGAGAAGGAGAAGGAGAAGGAGAAGAAGAGATTGGATTTATACTCCGCCCTTCACTACCCAAAGGTGTCTCAGAGGAAACTGGCTCTGAAGAAGTGACTGTGGTTTTAAGCTGCACCTTTCCCTCAGGGTTGAGAAAATGTGGAGCGAATGCCAGATGCAGAACCAGCCAGAGTGAACTGGCAAAATCCAATTTGAAAGTGCACGGAAAGCAGATTGAGAGTGGATTACTTAGTGTGTGTGATCGCAGCCCTGTTAAGCGAAGAACAATGGTGGTTAATAAACTAAAACCACATTCAAATACCCTGGGGCCAGCACTTCAGAGTCACCCCTGAATGGCCATAAAATCGCCATAAATCTATGCAGACGGCTACCATAAAACCAAGAGATCAAACAAAGTGAAAGCGGCATGCAGTCTGGACACTGCCATAAAATCCGACAATCAATCAAAGTGGCATGCAATGTAGAGGGGAATTTCTGCTCCAAGGTGGGTTTGGTAAAACAGTGGAGCAAATGCTAGATGCAGAATGGGCGTATGTCTGGAGCAGTGATACTCTGTATTCTTGGTGCTTGGGGGGCAACAGTGGGAAGGCTTCTGGAGTTCTGGCTCTGGTGGTGGACCTCCTGATGGCACCTCGTTATTGGCCACTGTGTGACACAGAGTGTTGGTTGGACTGGATGGGCCATTGGCCTGATCCAGCATGGCTTCCCTTAGGTTCTTAACTGGAGTGTGTCTCTTGGTACAACCCATTCTTCAGTAATGTCCAGAGTCAATTCAACACTTTATCTTTTTAATTCCAGGGCAAACACTGAAAGAGCAGAGCAGATGCACAGTGTTTACTGTGCAGTTTATTTTAATTGTGGTCAGTTTGTGAAAACAAGATTTGCCTTGCAAGCAGTCACTCATATTCTGGTTTTCCTCAATGAAAGCTCCTTTCAGCAATTTTGTTCTTTCCCCCCACCTCTCCACAGAGATATGGCTGGTACTGCAGTCTGCACTACAGTCAGGGATGCCAGATGTGAGTTGGGAAATACCTGGAGATTTTGAAGAAGAGGAGGAAGAGATTGGATTTATACCCCGCCCTTCACTACCCAAAGGAGTCTCAGAGCGGCTTACAAACTCCTTCCCCTATTTCCTCCCCACAATAGACACCCTGTGAGGTAGGTGGGGCTGAGAGAGCTCTGAAACTGCTCTTTTTCAAGAACAGCTGTGCCAGAACTATGCCCAAGGTCATCCAGCAGGTGCAAGTGGAGGAATGGGGGAGTAAAATCTGGTTCTCCCAGATTAAAGTCCATGCACTTAACCACGACACCAAACTGGCTCCCATGTTCAATTACTGGCATCTCTAGTTGAAAGGATGTGGTAGTAGGTGATGTGAAAGACCTCTCCTAGTCTGAGTGGACAGTAGTGATTTTGAAGGACCAGTGGTCTGATTCAGTATAAGACAGCTTCCATCTGTCTCTCATGGCAAGTAGTTCTGAATAGCTCTGCCTCTTTCCTAAGAGGAATCTTGCCCATAACATCATTCCCCCCCCCTTCCAATTTAGGGGGGGTGTCACATCTCAGAGGTCATCTTTTTAAGATTCACACCCACTAAATAGTCCACTTTCGATGCACTTTCCAACTGGATTTTACTGTGGGCGATTCTGCATTGGCTTTTCCCTCCGTTGTTTTACCAAACCCACATTGGAACAGAAATTCCCTTCTGCATTGCATGCCTCTGTCACTTCCTCTGATCATCGGGTTTTATGGTACCTTCTGCATAGATTGATGGCCGTTCAGGGATAACTTCGGAGTCAGTATGGTATTGCCCCCAGGGTATTTGACCGTGGTTTTGAGCTGCGCCTTTTCCTCAGTGTTGAGAAAATGTGGAGCGAATGCCAGATGCAGAACCAACCAGAGTGAACTGGCAAAATCCAATTTGAAAGTGCATTGAAAGTGGATTGAGGGTGGATTATTTAGTGTGTGTGATCGCAGCCCTGGGCTAAGAACAACTGTTAAGCTAAGAACAACGGTGGTTAATAAACCAACTTCAAGCCATTATCTCAGCTTGTGGCCTAAAGTATCCTGGCTGCCTGTCACTGGTGCAGTGCCCCCCCCATTCAGACCAGCGATAATTCAGGTAGTGACCATGGCTCAATAGGTAGAGCATCTGCTCAGCATGCAGAAGGTCCCAGGTTCAACCTCGGGCATCTCCAGTTTAGAAGGACCAGGTGGTAGATAATGTGAAAGACTGTGACCCTGGAGAGCCACTGCCGGTCTGATCAGACAATACTGACCTTGATGGACCGAGGGTCTGATTCTATATAAGGCAGCTTCTTGTGTATTCAAGACATACTACAGTGGATTCCATGGAGCTGCGGTGGCTCAAGTGGTTCAGACGCTGAACTGCAGGCTGTGGCAGGTCGGTAGTTCAGCAGTTCGAGACCCGAGGGTGCCGCATGACGGAGTGAGCTCCCGTCTCTAGTTCCAGCTCCTGCCAACCTAGCAGTTCGAAAGCAAGAAATTGCAAGTAGATAAATAGGTACCACTTTGGTGGGAAGGTAACAGCATTCCGTGCGCCTTGGTGTTTAGTCATGCTGGCCACATGACCACGGAAATGTCTTCAGACAGCGCTGGCTCTTCGGCTTTGAAACGGAGATGAGCACCGCAACCCTAGAGTCAGATTCGATTAGCTTTCGAGCAAGGGAACCTTTACCTTTACCTTTTTACAGTGGATTAGGCCTCGTGTCTCCTAGTTTCAGTCCCCAGCATCTCCAGTAGTAGTCTCAGACAGTAATAGATGTGAACGATCTCTGTTTGAAACCCTGGAAAGCCACTCCCCATCCATAGTAAATATTACTGACTGACCTTGATAGACAAGGGGTCTTACTCAGTAGAAGCAACTTCTTCGGTGTGTACCCCTGCCTTGGCGGGGAGGACGGGGTACAAATTTGAAGAAATAAACTAAAATAAAAATTCAAGTCCTAGTTTTGCATGAGACTCAGCCATTGTGTGCATTATTCACAACTGACAGCCAACCCAGGTCATTTCAGCATGTGTCGGGAATAGTCTGTTCCCAACCCACATTTCCCAACAAGTCCATGTGGCTACTTAACACAGGCAATTTCTGCCTGCACAAGTTAATGTTATTGTTAGTTGCTGAATTTGAAGAACCATCTAGATCTTTTGCTGTGTTGGCTGACCTCTATCTTTCGCTGCGTTTCCCAGCTCCAAAATATATCTGCATCTTGGGTAGCTCTAGGGGAAAAAAAATAACAATCCATTTGTAAGCTGTTTCAGAGAGTAGCTGTATTGGTCTGCAGTGGAACAGTTCGATGAAGAAGAAGACATTGGGTTTATACCCCGCCCTTCACTCCCCAAAGGAGTCTCAGAGCGGCTTACAAACTCCTTTCCCTTTCCCGCCCCACAACAGACACCCTGTGAGGTAGGTGGGGCTGAGAGAGCTCTTCTGAGGACTGCTCTTGAGAGAACAGCTCTGACAGAACTATGGCTTGCCCAAGGTCATCCAGCAACTGCAAGTGGAGGAGTGGGGAATCAAACCCGGTTCTCCCGGATTATTGTCCACGCTCTTAACCACTACACCAGACTGGCTCTCAGTTTGGTGTAGTGGTTAAGTGTCTAGGAACACCTTAGAGACCAACAAGAGATTCCAGGTATAAGCTTTGGAGGGTCAAAGCTCCCTTCATCAGAGAGGGGTAGGAATGGATAGCTGACTCTTTTTATCCAAGTGTATAAAGAATGCTTATCAAGGGTGCAAAGGTACAATGTATATTGTAATCAGCTTGATTAGAGCAGCGAAGAAACGCTTTAGGGCAGAAAATTAGTATCTCTAGTGAGGTAAGAATCCTATATCTCTATTCAGCCCTGGGGTGTGTGTGTTGATTTCTATGAACTTGTGAATGAACTCAACCTCATCTTCTTGGTGCTTGGGGGTGGGGGCAACAGTGGGAGGGCTTCTAGTGTCCTGGCGCCACTGGTGGACCTCCTGATGGCCCCTGGTATTTTTGGCCACTGTGTGACAGAGTGTTGGACTGGATGGGCCATTGGCCTGATCCAACATTGGCTTCTCTTATGTTCTTATGTTCTCCCCCACTGTACCATGACCCGAATTCAAGTCAGGGCCCCGCACGCCTGCAATTGCCCTTTGAATCTCCCGGTATCTTGTTTGTTTTGATCCGGAGCTGTCCTGTCTTTATGCAGCTCTTTCTATCGTTAAGAAACATTTGAAACTGAGGACAAGATCATTATCGCTATCTGCAGATCAGATGGAGAGGAGACATTATTTCCATTTTCCAACTGCATGTTCATCTGGAAAGAAAAGGTCAGATATAATCCCCAAAGAGATGGCCAAAAAATCATGGAATATTTATATATCGGGTTTTATTTGTGAATGCTGGTTTCCTGTGAGAAATACCAGCCCGTGCCAGATGCTACCAAGGAGATAGCCAAGAGCTTCAGACGCAGAGCAGGAACAGCAGAGCTTTGTAATGTATACTTCTAAATTTAGGCCCGTCATGAAAGAGAGATAGTTAGCAAGAGCTGTTGAAATCACTGACAAAGCCCGATCCTCTAGAACTGGGCATGTCTTCCCAGATAACTGTATTAACACACATTTTCCCAGTCAAATATATCAATTGCCTCTTATCCTCCTCTGATATTCCTGACATCCAGCTAGTGAGCCAGTGTGGTGCAGAGTGGTTAAGAGTGTTAGACGAGTAACTGGGAGATCCAGGTTCGAATCCCCACTTGTGCCATGGAAGCTTGCTGGGTCCAGTCACACTCTCTCAACCTAACCTACCTCACAGGGTTGTTGTGAGCATAAAATAGAGGAAGGGAGAATGGTGTGAGCTGCTTTGGGTCCCCATTGGGGAGAAAGGCAGGGTAGAAATGAGCAAATCAGCTGGGCTGATGTTACATAAGAACATAAGAGAACATAAGAGAAACCAATGTTGGATCAGGCCCATCCGGTCCAACACTCTGTCACACAGTGGCCAAAAATACCAGGTGCCATCAGGAGGTCCGTCAGTGGGGCCAGGACATTAGAAGCCCTCCCACTGTTGCCCTCCTCCCCCCAAGCACCAAGAATACAGAGCATCACTTGCCCCAGACCAAGAGTTCCTATCTGTAACTTGTGGCTAATAGCCACGGATGGGCCTCTGCTCCATATGTTTATCCAGTTCTCTCTTGAAGCCATCCATGCTTGTAGCCACCGCCACCTCCGGTGGCAGTGAATTCCATGTGTTCATCACTCTTTGGGTGAAGGAGGACTTCCTTTTATCCGTTCTAACCCGACTTGTTGTGCAGTGGACTGTTCTTTGACCAAACATACCTTTGCTAAAATTATTGTGTTCAAAAAATTACACTAATTTGAGCAAGTGAACAATATCTAATAAAAGGGAAGGGGGGGGAAGGCAGGCTTGGCTGAAAGCTGGGGGGGGGCTTGCCCTCCCATGACCCCACTGATAATTGTGCAATCCTCCTTTGTTGTGCAATGGACTGTTCTTTGACCAAACATACCTTTGCTGAAATTATTGTGTTAAAAAATTACACTAATTTGAGCAAGTGGACAATCTCTCCTTATATATAAAAGAATAGTGGGTGCCAAAGTTCTAAAATTGGCCCCTTTAGTGTTAGGCCGAAAAAACTGCCACTTGGAAGACACTGGTTGGGTTCATTGGCTGCTTTGTGCAGTCCCGGCCAGCGTTCCAAGGTCATTTACATATGGAAGCTGATTGGACTACACTCCATTCCACACCTCAAACTCCCCCCCCCCAAGGCAGTTGGAATTTTCAGTTGGGAGAGGAGAATGATGTCAGCTGCTCCCTAGGCAGAGGCTGTGTGTGTGTGTGTGGGGGGGGGTTGTAAAGACAGACAGGCAGATAAACGTTGGCTGATGGTTGCCAACTCCAGGTTCGAACTCCAGTACATAGGGTTGCCAACTCCAGGTTGGAAACTTCCAGGATATTTTAGGGATGAAGCCTGCTGAGGGTGGGATTTGAGGAGGAGGAGGAAGAGGGGGACCTCAGACAGATACAATGCCATGCTGCCCACACTCCAGACAAGCTGTTGCCAGTCTCCAGGTGACAGCTGGAGAGATCTTAAAGCTTTGGTGCTACTTCAAAGTTCCCCAGGAGCCCAAAACAGAGTAGTGTTTTGGAAAATCTTGAGGAATTGTTTGGTGCATTTACGATGGGGCTCCTGGGGAACTATTGTTGCCAATCTTGGCCCAGCAGCCATCAAACCATTCTCTTCAACCCCCTGCTGTGCAGCTGACTTCCCCCTAGGGTTGCCAATCTCCAGGTGGGACCTGGAGATCTCCCACTGTTACAATTGATCTCCAGATGACAGAGATCAGTTCCCCTAGAGAAAATGACTGCTTTAGGAGGGTAGACCCTATGACATTATACCTGCTGAGTCCTTCCGCCCCCCCCCGCCCAATGTTGCCCTCTACAGAATC